>NC_030684.2:20319213-20393092 GCF_000004195.4 Xenopus tropicalis
CTTTATCGTAGCCGTCGTGCCGAGTACTTAAGTTTTGGAATCATTCAAGCTTCAGTATCGTGACTTTCCTTGGGCCAGGTTGGAGCTGCAGAGTGCCATTGAGCCCTATGGGAGACTTTCCTTGGGCCGGGTTGGAGCTGCAGAGTGCCATTGAGCCCTATGGAGACTTTCCTTGGGCCGGGTTGGAGCTGCAGAGTGCCATTGAGCCCTATGGGAGACTTTCCTTGGGCCGGGTTGGAGCTGCAGAGTGCCATTGAGCCCTATGGGAGACTTTCCTTGGGCCGGGTTGGAGCTGCAGAGTGCCATTGAGCCCTATGGGAGACTTTCCTTGGGCCAGGTTGGAGCTGCAGAGTGCCATTGAGCCCTATGGAGACTTTCCTTGGGCCAGGTTGGAGCTGCAGAGTGCCATTGAGTCCTATGGGGTTCCAAATTCCCAAATTCATGCAAAGGTCAAAAAGTTTGCCCGCCGTAATGGGTATGAAAAAGTTGCGACAATTTACGAGCAAGTCATATATGGCTACGAAAAGTCGCGACCATTTACGAAAAATCGCAAAATATTCGTTTCCAATACAATTTTTTCCCATTCGGATTCGGATTGGTGGATTAGTAAATCTGCCCACTAGAGAGATTTGAACTCTTTTATAGTCAGTGATGCTCTGGGCAGTATATACAGCACTACATTTATCCTCAGTGCTGCTACAACAGTCTGGTGTAAATTCCCTGCACTGTTACACACTGGAATTTAAAATGATATTTTACCATTTGATTTACACCATATGCTAAGAGATACGTAAAAAATATATACCTAAAGTTAAAAGCAGATTGGTGATTGTATAAGTATTCACCCTGTAACAATGCCTAGGTAGAACCACCTTTGGCTGCTATTACAGTTTGCCAGTACATACGAGGTTTAGAGAATTATAACAAGTCTATTAGACAGGGTTGAAACTGACTTATGTGGAGTGAGAGAGTCCGCAATGTGCTCTGTCCTATCTGAGCTGAAGCTCCATTTAGTCAGTTCATCAATTCCTGCTCTGCTACAGCTATCTCAGTCACCTGTTAAATAAAGTGATTGTGAATTGGAAATGTCTAGAAGCACCAAAACTTTATTCACAAAGCGGTAGGCAACCTTATCTCATAGAAGGGCCCTACCAAGTGCTTTAGCGTGTAGTGTGCTGTCTCTGGTACATAGGTCTAAAGAACTAAAGAAAGACACATGTCGATCAAGTGCAACCGTTTGTATCCATATCAAAGACTGTAAACTGCTAGTTGATCCAGAGGATCTTGACTCCAAGGCAATGGACCAGTCCCTGAATTAACATTGTACTAAAAAGTGATTTTTTTTTTAGTAACTTTTTAGTTTTTAGTATTTTCTCACTTATTAAAAAGCCAAACCCTTCTCGAAGCTATCTAATGTATCTGCCTGTACAACCATTTCAGGGAGAGAATTCCCCCACAAGAATTACTTACCATGTAAATAATATACGGGTTCCCGTGGGTTAGCACTCACACAAGTCCAACATCACCCTGCACAATGCTGGAGTGGGCTACAGTTCCAGACTCTGGAGCATCCTGTACATTAAATAAAATACCAACAGTTCCCAACAGTGACCCAGCAATACTCTCACAGGGCAAGTGATCACAGGCAAATAAACCCAATTAGCAACCAAACTGTAATAGAAACTCACAAAGCAACCAGCAACCCAAGAAATGACCCAAACCTTGATAGTAAATAAAACACTGAGCTAACGAACCAAGCCCGTGTTACCGCAGTTGAAAACCAAGATGTACGTTATAGGAAACTGGTTAAACTTTAAAGGTAATGATAATTTAGGAACAAAACAAGCAAAACACTATCCAGAGCCCTAAAGAAACAACATGGACTCTAATTGCTAACCTGCTATTATTGGTTGGTGCTTTATCATCTACAAACATGACTCTTGTTTTCAGGATCTTAGAAAAAAGATTGAAAACAAATCTATACATCCTCTGAACAAGCTCAGTGAGTATCAGATACCAAGAAAGCAACTAAAACTGTTAGCCCGATAATATAGAACCACTGTAGAACTAAAACAAAGACAACTGATGACAGAACATATGGGCTCTAGATGTGGGGAAGAGCAGGGCAATTACAAATGGATCCAATGTTTACCCCTTTTTTACGTAAACTCCTCTTATCTGTGTCTGTTCAACTGTCCAAACTAATTGCACTTTTCTAAAAATGATTGAATGTGACGATAATGATGCAGCTTGTATACGAGCTAACTATAACACATTTTTTTTAACTGTTAAAGTAAAAGCTCACAAATAAAACAAAGTTCAGGTTTGAATATTTCCATTAAGCAGACCTATAGGAAAGAAAAAAAATAAATATATATATTTACATATACTGGTAAGGGCTATCTGTAGGAGATAGTAGAGCAGATACTGGGTATGGGTATGGCAATTTAAGGAAGGGGGGAACCAGAGAAGTAACAGTAAGAGTCAGAAGGGTGTTTGGGCAGATAAGGTAGAGGAGATGGGGAGAGTAAAGGTTGTGATGACAAATAGGTTGTGAGCAGAAGAGATAAGGAGAACAACAGAGTGAAGGATAACAGATTAGAAAATGAAGGAAAAAGAACAGAAAGATACTGCAAAAAAGCGTTGGAAGAGAGAAGAGGGTGAAGAGCTTGCAAATCTTCCCTCTTTACTCCTTAACACATCACTATGTACCAGTTTATAATAGCAACCCTTAACTAACAAATAGAAGGACTATCAGCTTCACATCTCTGTTGGATGAGTACACTGGCAGCTGAAGGTATGAACAGTTGAAGCATAAAGTCCGACATCCATTCTTCCGACAGAGAGAATTTGGAAATTCAAATATGTTTTCATTGAACACCAGCATAGAGTGACTGCACTGACCACACTCACATATACACTGCAGTATTAATAACCCCTACTGCTCACATTGCACTGATGTACTGCCCTGATAGCCCTGCATATACACCTGCATACACTGTAATCAAAACTGCTACAAATACTGCATACATTGCATATATTCTGCTGAGTGTACCTACATGTAAATGGCCATTTACTGAAATGACAACCTCTGTATATAAACCTACTCTAAGCAAAGCAGCATGATTTGTACAGGTATCAGATCCCTTATCCGGAAACCCATTATCCAGAAAGTTCCGAATTACAGAAAGGCCATCTCCTATAGACTCCATTATAAGCAAATCATTCTAATTTTGAAAAATGGTTTCTTTTTCTGTAATAATAAAGCAGAACCTTGTATTTGATCCCAACTAATATATAATTAATCCTTATTGGAGGCAAAACAAGCCTATTGGATTTATTCCATATTTAACTTATTTTTAGAAGACTTAAGTTATGGAGATCCAAATGACAGAAAGATCCCTTATCCAGAAAACCCCAGGTCCTGAGCATTCTGGATAATAGGTCCCACACCAGTACTTAAAGCATCTTGGCATATACACCTGCATACACTGCCCACGTGGCACTTGTACTGATAAACCTACATATGTTGCACTGAAAATATCTTTACTCCATTCCTTTCACTCTCCACTCCTGCATATGCTGACTTGACAATTGAACAAACTGCACAGAAGCTGCATATATCAGCTGCAACACCAGGTATACTGTATGCCATACATACGCCAGATTGTGGCCTTTTTTGCACTTTGCATGCTGCGCTCAGGTTCACAAATGAACCCTATGGAATCCCTCCAATTAGTTTATTCCAACCTTCATACACAGCATTCTGTTCTTTTGTGTATAAACATGCTTACAGTTTAAATGCCAACCCATTCCTTAATTCTCTGTTCCACCTCTTGCATTCTAAATTCTACAACCTCCACATGGGAAAAAAGGAGCTACATAAAGTGCTTGATAAGCCTCTCAGAGGCAGAAGGCAGGTTTAACAACTTGATCGTGACAGGAGAAGCTGGAAAAATGTAATACAAATATAAAACTCATACATACATGGGACCTTGCCAAACCAGTGAATCTGCCTTTCTGTTGCTTGTAGAGAGGCTTCAGAGATAATTCTGCTTTGAATAAAAGGCCTTTGTCTTCTCTTTACTGCCATAATTCTGTTTGTATTCTCCCAAAACACTTATGTCAGGCTGTTCATCTCTTACAGAAAAGCATAAGGGCGAAGACACATGAGAACTACCCTTAGGTTTGCTAACCGGCTGACCGCCCAAATAAACCAGAAAATGTACCCGGCATAGATATTCCCCTGTAACCAGGACTATTCCTCTAAAAGACAAAAGCGATAACTAAATGTAAAATGGAAGTAACAAAACATCATTTACCAGACTGCAAAAAATGTAATAAGCTCTAAATATTGTGCCTAATCTCTACAGTCTATTTGTTTTGTTTCATGGGAATCTGTGTTTTGCCACCATGCGCCATCCGACGCAGCAGCGAAGCTAGAACCAGGGTGCAGCTGCCACGAGGCCAGTTAAGTGGCAGAAAGACCACTCCTGGAACTTTAACTGACAAATTTCCATTTTTTAACTGGAAATTCTGCTTTTCTAGTGCAGATAGTGAAATTGCTCTCTAGCGATGTGGGACTCCCCTAGACCCCCTCCAGCGCAGAGGGGCGGCATCACAGGACTCATCTTAGGGCAGATTCAAGGTGGAAATTGCCCCTGGCTAGAACCCTTTGATAGAGACAGCAATCCAGAGAGCATGCAATATGGCGGTGGCTCCCCACGCTCAGAGTACGATTTTGAGAGCTCTCCCCCACCCACACAACCACTACCAGAACAGGCAGTACAACTGATATTAACAGCAATTGCTCTGCGGGCAATAGACCAGGCCATAATAACCCCGGGTACCTTACTGCAGGGACACACAGACTTATCCAAAAGGTAGGGTGCCCCAGGCAGACTGGGACTATCCCAAGCCTCCTGCTTGTTATTACTGACAATTGGAAGGCACCCCAACAACCAGTGCTCACTGCTGGATATCCCTTGGCATCTGTCCCAGACTGTAACATGCAGTATCCTGATCCCTGGTCCTTTTCGGGATTTAGCCACACACACTTGTCGAATTGTCCACCATGAAATATCAACCTCTATGGAGAAGATACTCAGTTAGGAAGGGACCAATCACACACAGGCTCAATATACAGTGGCTTGCAAAAGTATTCGGCCCCCTTGAACTTTTCCACATTTTGTCACATTACAGCCACAAACATGAATCAATTTTATTGTAATTCCACGTGAAAGACCAATACAAAGTGGTGTACACGTGAGAAGTGGAACGAAAATCATACATGATTCCAAACATTTTTTACAAATAAATAACTGCAAAGTGGGGTGTGCGTAATTATTCAGCCCCCTGAGTCAATACTTTGTAGAACCCCCTTTTGCTGCAATTACAGCTGCCAGTCTTTTAGGGTATGTCTCTACCAGCTTTGCACATCTACAGACTGAAATCCTTGCCCATTCTTCTTTGCAAAACAGCTCCAGCTCAGTCAGATTAGATGGACAGCGTTTGTGAACAGCAGTTTTCAGATCTTGCCACAGATTCTCGATTGGATTTAGATCTGGACTTTGACTGGGCCATTCTAACACATGGATATGTTTTGTTTTAAACCATTCCATTGTTGCCCTGGCTTTATGTTTATGGTCGTTGTTCTGCTGGAAGGTGAACCTCCGCCCCAGTCTCAAGTCTTTTGCAGACTCCAAGAGGTTTTCTTCCAAGATTGCCCTGTATTTGGCTCCATCCATCTTCCCATCAACTCTGACCAGCTTCCCTGTCCCTGCTGAAGAGAAGCACCCCCAGAGCATGATGCTGCCCCCCCATATGTGACAGTGGGGATGGTGGGTTCAGAGTGATGACGCACACATAGCGTTTTGCATTTTGGCCAAAAAGTTCAATTTTGGTCTCATCTGACCAGAGCACCTTCTTCCACATGTTTGCTGTGTCCCCCACATGGCTTGTGGCAAACTGCAAACGGAACTTCTTATGGTTTTCTGTTAACAATGGCTTTCTTCTTGCCACTCTTCCATAAAGGCCAACTTTGTGCAGTGCACGACTAATAGTTGTCCTATGGACAGATTCCCCCACCTGAGCTGTAGATCTCTGCAGCTCCCCCAGAGTCACCATGGGCCTCTTGGCTGCATTTCTGATCAGCGCTCTCCTTGTTCAGCCTGTGAGTTTAGGTGGACGGCCTTGTCTTGGTAGGTTTACAGTTGTGCCATACTCCTTCCATTTCTGAATGATCGGTGGAACAGTGCTCCGTGGGATGTTCAAGGCTTTGGAAATCTTTTTGTAGCCTAAGCCTGCTTTAAATTTCTCAATTACTTTATCCCTGACCTGTCTGGTGTGTTCTTTGGACTTCATGGTGTTGTTGCTCCCAATATTCTCTTAGACAACCTCTGAGGCCGTCACAGAGCAGCTGTATTTGTACTGACATTAGATTACACACAAGTGCACTCTATTTAGTCATTAGCACTCATCAAGCAATGTCTATGGGCAACTGACTGCACTCAGAACAAAGGGGGCTGAATAATTACGCACACCCCACTTTGCAGTTATTTATTTGTAAAAAATGTTTGGAATCATGTATGATTTTTGTTCCACTTCTCACGTGTACACCACTTTGTATTGGTCTTTCACGTGGAATTCCAATAAAATTGATTCATGTTTGTGGCTGTAATGTGACAAAATGTGGAAAAGTTCAAGGGGGCCGAATACTTTTGCAAGCCACTGTACTTTTCACCCATGGTGATCCATTAGCTGACTGTACTGGCACTCAAACATGCACTTATACCTGAAATGAATGGCCATTATTTGGCAGCTGGCGGGATGGCAGACGCGGCGGCGCGATTTCGCGCAAATCGCCGAAAAAGACTCGCGAGTCTTTTTCGGCGATTTCCCGAAATCGCGCCGCCGCGTCTGCCATCCCGCCGGCGACTTACATGTTCGCCGGTGGGATGGCAGAGGGAAGGCAACTCGGGGAGATTAGTCGCCCGCGAGCAGGGAGTTTTGCCGCGGGCGACTAATCTCCCCGTGTACCAGAGCCCTAACAAGTATATATGTACCACCAACCTTTCAGCTCCAGGCAATGCAGCAGATAAGGCAAGAAGCTACAGGATTCCCAGCAGCCCCACTAGCAGCCTGATAGGCAATCCCACACCCTGATGGACACTATACTGTTACTTTGGGCCTCATCGACATCTGAAAGTGGAAAAATCTATCCACATGGGCTCCTGCCAATCCACTAAGTATAAACACACTAACCAGAATCAACTTAGCCTTAGCTATTTCTCACTTACACAGACTAGTGGACCAAATACTATATGGTCTGGTCTGCCCATACAGTCCTCCTTACGTTAAATATAATACCAGCAGGACGATCCCAAATTTGGAGCCTTAGTTCACCGTGGCTATCCGAGGCGGGCTCTAAGGAGCCTCAATGGACTTCAGGGACACTAATAAAAACACTGCAAGCCCTGACGTAGTCTGGGACGATTGTAAGGCTACAATTACGGGGACATTACTTGGTGCTATAGCTGGAGCGAGAAGAGCGGCCAATCAAAAAGGGAATGATGTCCAATGATTTCTTTCAGAGGCAGACCCCCACACGGCCTCATTCCCGGAGGAAACAGTACAGTACCTACAGCCTAAGCGGGATGAGCTTGGCAGGGGACAGGTTGACACCGAGCTGTTAAAATATGAGTGCTTGCCAAAGCCTAGCAGCCCTTCTCCATATAAAATAGCCATAACCATGAGAGACACCTCTTCTCCACGTTAGCGGCTGGAGGGGACTCCAACATACTTCTGGATCCACACTTAGACTGCTCGGCCAGACACTCCAGTATTCCTTCTAGACGTCTGACATGATGTAGAGAACTGCCACACTGAAAAGGACTATACATTCTATTTACACAGACTTAATACTTATTGGAGAATAGATTATATTTTTATTTCCCATAATTCATTACATCAAGTCGTAAGCACTCAGACTCTCACTAGAATGTAGTTGGACCACTGGATGTAGCAGTTTCTATAAAATTGTATGAAAAAAAAAAATCACCTCAAAGCTTTCACTATCAAGAAATTGTTCTGCATTTTTGTAAAAACACACAAAACAATACACTGACCCACCTAAAATCATATATTTTTGAGCTGTGGGGACACGTACTTATGTGTAACTTATGCATAACATTCATGAATCACATTGTGAATATATATATTTATAGCTCCAACCCTGGAAGGCTAAAGGTTACTGTTCTCGAGCATATTTAACATATAAAAAAGCTGAGACAGAGAGAAACGTTCTGGGATTACCCTTTAATTCACTGGCCATTTACCTTACTGGGATAAATGTATATGTGCCCCATCCATAGTACTAGTGCCCATATCAGCCTGGGATTTATTATGTTGCTTTGAAAAACTGTTCTTCCACTTCAGCTTATTCTTCAGCCCATTCTTAGCGCAGCCCATTTTCTAAACGCTTCTCCTCCTACAGGTTTAGGGGTACAACACTCAAACTCTCTACACTTCTTCGCCCTATAGCGGAGCAGGCTGCTTGTGCTTTTCTAAGGGATCCCGGCCTCCGTCTTTTTGCGGCGCCGCTCTGAACACCCCAATATTTCCATTGACTTTGACAGGAAAGATTTTCAAACTGCTGCCACACTTACAGCTGTGAAGCTACACTCCCCAAACTTGAATAACATAATCATGGGGTCACCCCAAATGAAACAGCGACATTTGTTGGACAACTCAAAGTTGAAGGGGCCAACAGCGGCCAATCCAATTTCACCCATTGACTTTAATGGAGACATTTAAACTGCTTCCAATCTTAGAGCTCTGGAGCCAAACCCACCAAACTTGAATCATAGTCAAGGGGGAAACCCAAATGAAAAGGCAATTTTTCTTGGGTGCCCAAAAGTGTACGGAGCTACCAACAGCCAATCAGATTTAATTCACTGAATTTCATTGTTTAACATTTAAAATACTGCCATTCTCACACTATTTATGCCAGAGACAAATGAAGCAGCATTTGTTTATCCCTTTCTGGTCGCTGGTACTGATGGTTGAAGCAAAAATAATCTAGCGAAATGTTTTTACCCAAATCTAACAATCATGTTGTTTCTGCTACATTGTTTCCCATTGCTTCACGACATGTGACTTCACTCCTAGAAATGTGACAGTTGGGTTTGTCCGTTGGTTGACTTTGTGGTGAGAGGTAAGTCTGAATCCCCTCTGAGAATTTTTTTGCCAAATAACCCTTATTTTAGCTAAAAAAAGATGGGAAATAGTTGGGTGATGCCCCCCTAGACTAGCGGATGTTGCTCCTCTCACAGATTTTAGTGAATTTGGAGAATTTTACAGATGACATTAATCTTAGCGCTGGTTGGGAGACACAGACCCGGGATTTGGCAGTTTTGCAGTTCTGCAGCAAATACATATTTTTTTTTTTGACTGGGGACCCCATAAACATTTGGAGGCCATACAATACATACATTTTTCCTCCCAGTATTGACAGGCTCCTTAGAGTTCTGCCCCTTTGCCCCGGGTATCTGCCCTGCTCTCATGTAGCAACCTTAACATTTAACTGAATCCATTTCAATACATTTTTCCTTGCAAAGCAAAGCAATTGGCACAGAAATGAATGGGGTTGATCTTTTCCCATCAGCCTGTACAGCCCCCTAAAAGCACTGTGACACCAGGACCCACGCTTGGTTGGCAGCGCTGTCCGGAGCCCTTCTTTGCACCAAACGTTTGTATCTCTCCCAATCAAATTCTTCATTCTATTAAAGCTTCTAATAATTGGTGCTACTGGTTATTTATAGAGCAGCAAACATATTCAGTAGCGCAGTACAACTGGGAGGGATACAGAAAGGGAACCCTAGTATATACTGCTATAAATGGCAGAGAGGATCACAAGAGCTCACAGTCTCTTCTCTCTCCTGAAATAGAGCGATTTGAGAGACTTGAGAAATAGAGCGATTTGAGAGACTTCCAGTGATTTGCAGCGACTCCTACCATCCTTGCGATATAGAAGAAGATACAGAAGAAGACACACAAAAGTCTTTTTAAAGACTACACCTTTTCTCCACAGCAGAAGAACAAGAAGAACCTGCCGGACCCATTGTGGTTCACCTGGTAAGGAACCAGCATTTTTCCCTCTGCAATATGTATTACATAGTAGATGAGGTTAAAAAAGAGGCACATCCATGGAGTTCTACCCCTAACTCTGATCTTTACTGTGTTTATTTGGGGTCTTTTAATTTGACATCTTTAGATTAACTCTAACCTTCCCAAATCTCTATTTTATATGACAGAGGCAGCAGAGATGGGCATGAGTGCCAGCAGCCGGCAGTACTACGAGTACCGCTATGGGAAGGTAAGCGCCCCTAGTGCTAATAAATACACATTGCTGTGGTATGTGGGCTAAGAAATTCTAATTATTATTACTGAGGATTAAAGAAAACCTGCTGGAGACCTTAATGTCTTCTTGTTTCCTGCATTTCTGTAGATCTCATGGTGGATCCCCCCTGATCGGGACATCTTCGAGATCAGGGATTTTGAAGATCCACGGGCGGGTCCCTATTTGGAGTGCATTAGGGACCAGATAAGAGGAGACATCAGGATGGCACTCTATGATCTGTGGATGGCCAGAGATTGTGTGAAGATCACAAAGTGGTGGCAATTTCGCCTGAAGGCCGACTTCCGAGGGGACTACAGGTACATCAAAGCCCACCTAAAGGACCTCTACAAAGACCTAGAGGCTATCAACAAGGTCATCCTGACGCGGAACAGCGAGAGATATTAAGGTGCAGTATAGAATCCATCCGTCTTTCCCTTTCTTCTTTCTATGCTGTTTGCTGAAATGGAAATATTCCCTAAATGATGGCTATTTTGTAATGGAAAGGGGCTGATGGATTGAAATCAATTGCAATTCTCAGATTTTGTGCAATGTGTGAAGCCCATGTAAGATGCCAACGTTGTGGGGAAAAATACCCACTTGTTCAGTGTTTTAATTTTGCTTCAGCGCCCGATTTGATATTAATGTGCCCCTAAGTGTAATAGGGTTTCTCCAGGGATATCGCTTGCTAAGGTATAAATAAGTTCTTTTGTTTGATTTTTGCAGGTGGCCCTCGGAACTAAAAGGCAAAAGGTGAAATCCGCCCAGATCCACCTTCTCTCCTATCAACCGCAATTCTACCAGCGGTGCCTGCACTCCCATCCACCGTAATTCCACCAGCAGTGCCTGCACTCCCATCTACCGTAATTCCACCAGCGGTGCCTGCACTCCCATCCGCTGTAATTCCACCAGCAGTGCCTGCACTCCCATCCACCGTAATTTCACCAGCGGTGCCTGCACTCCCATCCACTGTAATTCCACCAGCGGTGCTCCCCCTTTCATCTAAAATATGGTTCATACACAAGAGCACCTTAAGGTGCTTGGTAAAAACTGCATTCCCTTTCCATCCATCCCTCAGACTGCAGGAGCCGGGGTCTGCAGGCTGCCTGGGGCCCAATGGAATGGTGTGTATGCTACCATATTCCCTTGTTTCCCTCACCCTGCTTCCCTTGATTATGGCAAGCAGGGTGAAGGCATTGATTCTGGGAGCAAATCCGATTGCCGTTAAGGAGTCAGGAAGGAATTTTTCCCTCTAATGAAGCAGATTGGCTCAAAGCTTCTCAGAGGTTTTTTTTGCCTTCCTCAGAATCAATGAAAAACACAATTTATTATTTGTATTATTAATAAAACTGTGATTTTCACAGATGAACCATCAAGCCGTGTGTGTGTCTTTATTCTGGGTATTGGGCTCATTTGGAAGGGGAAACACATAGAGGGGGAGAGACTGTGAGAATAGAACAAATCAGCAAAGTAGAGGCACTGAAAAGTGAAAGAAGAAAGAAAGAGAAATGTACACATGTTGCTGCTTTATAAGAAACCCTGCTTTCCACTGTATGTGTCAGTCTGATTCCTTACACCCCCCAGCACTTCAGTACCTGTGAGTGACACACACCAGTCCTCCAGCGGGTATGGCTGCTCCACCAAGCATTCTCACACCGGGCTAACGGGCTGAGCTTCTGTTTATAATGGGCATTCTTGGCATCCTCCCATCATTCCCCATCATGGCATCCAGCCCTGAGACCAAATCACTGAAGGGTAAAATGCACAACACAATATTCATTGGGCAGATGTGAAGGTGCCTGTGGGTACAAAACCTGCTCCTGTAGGGTTACTATGCAGCCATATTCCCTGGATACACAGAATATTGCCAGGTGAGCAGTAAAGCACAGAACCCACCCATGTTATGGAACCCCCATACTGAGGGGAAGGGAAATCCTTCTGATTTCCGAAAAACAGGTAACGCTTTTGTATGTATCAAATCCATTCCCTTTTCAAAATATATGGATCCCTAGTCCTGCCAGTGCCATCTGAACCAGGTGCAAGTGAATGAGGCACCGGGAAGCAGCAGCGGGCAGAACCCCTGTGGCACCGCGCCGTATACAAGAGCAGAATAAAGACCTTCCTAGGATTGCTGGAAACAAACACCAGCATGGCGTAACATCAACATTCCCCTAAAGCTTTAAGCTACTGCCAGATGGGACTTATTACCCGCTGTGTGTGGCACCCAGGCCCATGCCAGCGGATTGGCTGATACTTGGCCTGCGTTTATTATACACCGGCTGAGAATCAGCCCCCCCGGCAATAGCTTCAATGGACAGCGATACAACCCAAACCCAACTCTTTCACTTTAATGTGCCAGCGTTGCCCCCCTGTCCCATCTCTGCCCCAAACTGACACACAATTCTGTTACCTTACTAACTCAGTTTTATAGAAGAGTAACACAATTACTGCTAGAAGTAAAGCTACAGAGGAGAAAGGGTTAATACTGTGCCCCGCATGTGTATCCCAGTTTGTTACATGCTATTATTCCCATCATTTAGTTATGAAGAATAGCCCCCAGTAATGTACAGAGGGGTAACAGCCCAGAGTGGGATCCGCTCTCTGCTTGCCAATAGCGTGCCAGGAATCCGCACCACTGCCAGATATTTGCAGCAATGGAAACGATATTAAACCCCAACGCTGCTCATATTCAGACAAAATCGCCGGTGCTGCTACCTATGGGATTCCCATTACTAGCCGGGCAGAGCAGTTTATATACGGCAGTACAAGCAGACAAACAAGTGCCTGTGCCCTGGGCCGAGCATAGATGGAGCACACAACTAGCAGCGTGTTTTGGGGAGACCTGCACCTTTTTCAAGCATCCTGGCAACACTAAAATAAAGTCTAAGCAAGCAGCATTCACTTGCTCTGTGTGTGCTCCTTCCCATTAATACTATGTACTATGTATATAAAACATTGCCTTAAGGTGGATGCAGGGTACTGGGAGTTGTAGCACCAAAGCCACTGGAGCTGCAGGACCATTCATGCGAGTTCCCCCAAGCACAGAAAGTTCCTGCACAGCAGCAGCGGAAGGTAACATAGGTTCAGCAGAACAAGATGGCGTCAGTAGGGCAAGATGTTACCAACCTGCGTACCCACCCCATGTACAGCTTTGTTTGGGTAGCGCCATTGTACCCTGTGCAGGAGCTGAAGTCAGGGTTTGACTGTACTATTAATATTTCTCTCCTATTCATTTTCCTTTCTCTCTTTCAAACCAAAATTGGGTTGCTAGGGAAAACTGGACCTAGCAACTAGCTGTCTGTTGAAACGCCAAGACGCTCAGCTGAACAAAAAGCTAAATAATAGGAAAGCTAGAAAATAAAGACTAACTGCAAACTGTTTTGGACTATAACTTTGTACATCACACTTAATGCTAATTTAAAGGTCAACTTCCCCCTTAATAACAGTGGAACAAATCTACAAGCGAAACCAAGAATGCCGCAGGGGTCATTTATAAGCGGAAGTGCGGCATACAAAGTGCCATTTTAAGTAACCATGTTGTATTTTAGCCCAAACTCAGCATTTTTACCCCCCTACAATTCCACATGAGCCGGAGAGATGGTGATGTGCCTGACACAACTGCGGCCCAATGGCGCCACCATCTGGAGAAAGCAGGTATGCGCTCAAACTGAGGTGCAAGTTCCGCAAACGTGCCGGGCTAAAGGGAAGTGCTGGGCAGTTTGGTGCCGGTATGTACAGCATTACATAAGGGTCCGGCCTACAGAGACTCCATCACAATAGCGCATACAATTTATCCCATAGGTCACTTTACCTACAGCAAAATCAATGCACTTACTGCATTTTAAGTAAAGTGACAAAAATATCCCCAACTTTACCGAAGAAAGCCAAATATTTTTGGACACTACACATAAGGGTGAATCTGAACGGGGTAACCATGTCTCTCTACTCCAAACTACTAAGTTGCAAAACTCTTCGTAAATTAGCGTTTTGATGCAGCACCTAAACATCACCTTACAGCTTACATTTTACATCATTTCTCCTTAAAAATGAATGGCAGCGCCACAGGACCCCGAACAGTTTAATGCCTAATGTGCTTAGGATTACAACTATACTCACTATCCCACAGTTACACTCTGTACCCCTGATACCATCTTGCCTTACTATACTCACTATCCCACAGTTACACTCTGTACCCCTGATACCATCTTGCCTTATTATACTCACTATCCCAGTTACACTCTGTACCCCTGATACCATCTTGCCTTACTATACTCACTATCCCACAGTTACACTCTGTACCCCTGATACCATCTTGCCTTACTATACTCACTATCCCACAGTTACACTCTGTACCCCTGATACCATCTTGCCTTACTATACTCACTATCCCAGTTACACTGTGTACCCCTGATACCATCTTGCCTTACTATACTCACTATCCCACAGTTATACTCTGTACCCCTGATACCATCTTGCCTTACTATACTCACTATCCCACAGTTACACTCTGTACCCCTGTACCATCTTGCCTTACTATACTCACTATCCTACAGTTACACTGTGTACCCCTGATACCATCTTGCCTTACTATACTCACTATCCCACACTTACACTCTGTACCCCTGATACCATCTTGCCTTACTATACTCACTATCCCACAGTTATACTATGTAACCCTGACATCATCTTGTCTTACTATACTTAAGAGGTCATATGACTTAATTGGTACCTAATGTGGTTAATATGTACCTAATGGGGCTATAAAACATACAGGGAGCCATAGATACAGAAATGAGGGCAACCAACCTACTATATAAGTATCTACTGTACTGTAATGATTGGAAGGAAGTAGAATATTGCTTTGCTCCAAAGGCCACAATGCAACAGCATGGCTAAAGTCCCTTCAGCAGCTCCGTATTATAATTATTCTTATTCTCTATAGCCGAACAGTCCCTCACTCTGCTGTGCTGTAACTATGCTAACTGTTCAGCAATAGCGACTAAGGATAATGAGAATACGGAGCTGCTGAAGCACAGATGGGTCAGTGAGCTCTAAAGAGAAATATGTGAGCCATAATGCGTCCCGCTCCGACTTTAATATGCCTTTCCCAGTGCCCCCTGTTTCTCACCCCAATGGGCTATGTGCCCAAAACCCCATAGCCAGTTTATCTGCAGTGCCAACATCATGTATAATGCCCACAGGGAACATAGTCAGTATATATGCAGTGCCAACATCATGTATAATGCCCACAGGGCACACAGCCAGTATACATGCAGTGCCAACATTATGTATAATGCCCACAGAGCACACAGCCAGTATATATGCAGCGCCAACATCATGTATAATGCCCACAGGGCACACAGCCAGTATATATGCCGTGCTAACATCATGTATAATGCCCACAGGGCACACAGCCAGTATATATGCAGTGCCAACATCATGTATAATGCCAACAGGGAACACAGACAGTATATATAAAGAGCCAACATCATGTATAATGCCCACAGGGCACACAGTTAGTATATATGCAAAGCCAACACCATCTAAAATGCCCACAGGGCACACAGCCAGTATATATGCAGTGCCAACATTATGTATAATGCCCACAGGGAACAAAGCCAGTATATATGCAGTGCCAACATCATCTATAATGCCCACAGGGCACACAGCCGGTATATATGCAGTGCCAACATCATCTATAATGCCCACAGGGCACAAAGCCGGTATATATGCAGCGCCAACATCATGTATAATGACCACAGGGCACACAGCCAGTATATATCAAGAGCCAACATCATGTATAATGCCCACAGGGCACACAGTTAGTATATATGCAGTGCCAATACCATCTATAATGCCAACAGGGCACACAGCCAGTATATATGCAGTGCCAACATCATTTATATTGCCCACAGGGAACACAGCCAGTATATATGAAGAGCCAACATCATGTATAATGCCCACAAGGCACACAGTCAGTATATATGCAGCACCAACATCATATATAATGCCCACAGGGCACACAGTTAGTATATATGCAGTGCCAATACCATCTATAATGCCCACAGGGCACACAACCAGTATATATGCAGTGCCAACATCATGTATAATGCCCACAGGCTACACAGCCAGTATATATGCAGTGCCAACATCATATATAATGCCCACAGGGCACACAGTTAGTATATATGCAGTGCCAATACCATCTATAATGCCCACAGGGCACACAACCAGTATATATGCAGTGCCAACATCATGTATAATGCCCACAGGCTACACAGCCAGTATATATGCAGTGCCAACATCATATATAATGCCCACAGGGCACACAGCCAGTATATATGTAGAGCCAACATCATGTATAATGCCCACAAGGCACACAGTCAGTATATATGCAGTGCCAACACCATCTATAATGCCCACAGGGCACACAGCCAGTATATATGCAGTGCCACCATCATATATAATGCCCACAGGGCACACAGGCGGTATATATGCAGTGCCATCATCTATAATGCCCACAGGACACATAGCCAGTATATATGCAGTGACAACATCATGAATAATGCACACAGGGCACACAGCCAGTATATATGCAGTGCCAACATCATGTATAATGCCCACAGGGCACACAGCCAGTATATATGCAGCGCCAACATCATGTATAATGCCCACAGGGCACACAGCCAGTATATATGCAGCACCAACATCATGTATAATACCCACAGGGAACACAGCCAGTATATATGAAGAGCCAACATCATGTATAATGCCCACAGGGCACACAGCCAGTATATATGCAGTGCCACCATCATATATAATGCCCACAGGGCACACAGGCGGTATATATGCAGTGCCATCATCTATAATGCCCACAGGACACATAGCCAGTATATATGCAGTGACAACATCATGAATAATGCACACAGGGCACACAGCCAGTATATATGCAGTGCCAACATCATGTATAATGCCCACAGGGCACACAGCCAGTATATATGCAGCGCCAACATCATGTATAATGCCCACAGGGCACACAGCCAGTATATATGCAGCACCAACATCATGTATAATGCCCACAGGGAACACAGCCAGTATATATGAAGAGCCAACATCATGTATAATGCCCACAGGGCACACAGCCAGTATATATGTAGTGCCAACATCATGTATAATGCCCACAGGGCAACAACCAGTATATATGCAGTGCCAACATCATATATAATGCCCACAGGGCACACAGGCGGTATATATGCAGTGCCAACATCATGTATAATGAACACAGGGCACACAGCCAGTATATATGTAGTGCCAACATCATGTATAATGCCCACAGGGCATACAACCAGTATATATGCAGTGCCAACATCATATATAATGCCCAAAGGGCGCACAGCCAGTATATATGCAGTGCCAACATCATGTATAATGCCCACAGGGCACACAGCCAGTATATATGAAGAGCCAACATCATGTATAATGCCCACAGGGCACACAGCCAGTATATCTGTAGTGCCAACATCATGTATAATGCCCACAGGGCACAAAGCCGGTATATATGCAGTGCCAACATCATATATAATGCCCACAGGGCACACAGCTGGTATATATGCAGTGCCAACATCATCTATAATGCCCACAGGGCACACAGCCGGTATATATGCAGTGCCAACATCATCTATAATGCCCACAGGGCACAAAGCCGGTATATATGAAGAGCCAACATCATGTATAATGCCCACAGGACACACAGATGGTATATATGCAGCGCCAACATCATGTATAATGACCACAGGGCACACAGCCAGTATATATGAAGAGCCAACATCATGTATAATGCCCACAGGGCACACAGTTAGTATATAGGCAGTGCCAATACCATCTATAATGCCCACAGGGCACACAGCCAGTATATATGCAGTGCCAACATCATGTATAATGCCCACAGGGCACATAGCCAGTATATATGCAGCACCAACATCATGTATAATGCCCAAATAATACATTATGCCAACAGAAAGCAAAGTAAAAACACATGTACATTTCATGGCTGATGCCCTTGAATATATAGTGAAGGGAAAAGAAGAGCAAGTTGGTGGCACAGTGGCACTTTGGGGCTGGGAAAGAAGCGTGACAGAGAAAGAAGGTTACGTTTGGTGGGAGAGGTGGAAAGGAGTTATCAGAATAGCGGTCAGGGAAACAGGGAGTTTAAAGGGAGGGCACTGGGGATTTAGAGAGAAGGTGGCATCAAGGGGTTAATAGTGCCATGTCTGGGGGCAGAGGCAAAAGAGGTTTTGTAAATGTGTAGCAGGAAATGATAAAATATTAATGGGTTAGGGCACCGGCACACAGGGCGTTTTCTTACCCACGATAAACTGAGATACCGCGGGCGAAGAAACGTCCCTAGTTCCCTTCTCACAGGCAATAATGGAAATCGCCGGTGGGGAAACCTACAATGCGCTTCCGCTTTCCTAAGTTGCCTCGCGGGGAATCTTTGGGCGACTTGAGAAACCGGAAGCAGCGCGTACGTTTCCCCCCAGTGATTTACATTATTGCCAATGGGAAAGCATTTTCAGGAGAGCAGTCGCCGGCGGTAGCGCAGATTTACTGCAGGCGACTAATCTCCTAGTGTGCCATCATCCTTACCAGGGAGTTGGTAGGGGACAGAGGCAGAGGGGGCTGAAGAGAGACAGCAGGGAGCAAACACACTGCTAAGGGTTAATATAGAGGGATTTCTCTCCATACTCACCCCCTGCAGCTCCTCTCTGATCCTCCTTCTCTCCTGCTCATGGTATGTGCCCCAACCTGTATAGTCTGGCCAGAAATGGGCCCCTACCCTGATGTACCGCTCCATTAACTCCACACATGCTGGAAAGATCCTAGGAAAATGGGCAATAAGCATTCCATTAAAGGAACAGTAACACCAAAAAATGAAAGAGCTTCAAAGTAATAAAAATATAATGCACTGTGGCCCTGCACTGGTAAAACTGGTGTGTTTGCTACAGTAACACTACTATAATTTATATAATAAGCTGCTGTGTAGCCACGGGGGCAGCCATTCAAGCTGGAAAAAAGGAGAAAAGGCACAGGTTACATAGCAGATAACAGATAAGTTCTGTAGAATACAATAGTGTTTTATCTGTTATCTGCTATGCGCCTGTGCCTTTTCTCCTTTGAATGGCTGCCTCCATGGCTACATAGCAGCTTATTTATATAAATTATAGTAGACTTTCTGAAGTAAACACACAACTTTTTCCAGTGCAGGGCAGCAGCATATTATATTTTAGCTACTTTTATACACTTTCATTTTTTGGTGTTACTGTTCCTTTAACTCCACACATGCCGGTACGATCCTTGGAAAAAGGGCAATTAGCATTCCATTAACTCCACACATGCTGGTACGATCCTTGGAAAAAGGGCAACAAGCATTCCATTAACTCCACACATGCTGGTACGATCCTTGGAAAAAGGGCAACAAGCATTCCATTAACTCCACACATGCCGGTACGATCCTTGGAAAAAGGGCAACAAGCATTCCATTAACTCCACACATGCTGGTACGATCCTTGGAAAAGGGTAATAAGCATTCCATTAACTCCACACGTGCCGGTACGATCCTTGGAAAAAGGGCAACAAGCATTCCATTAACTCCACACATGCTGGTACGATCCTTGGAAAAAGGGCAATAAGCATTCCATTAACTCCACACGTGCCGGTACGATCCTTGGAAAAAGGGCAATAAGCATTCCATTAACTCCACACATGCCGGTACGATCCTTGGAAAAAGGGCAACAAGCATTCCATTAACTCCACACATGCAGGTACGATCCTTGGAAAAAGGGCAACAAGCATTCCATTAACTCCACACATGCCGGTACGATCCTTGGAAAAAGGCAATAAGCATTCCATTAACTCCACACATGCCGGTACGATCCTTGGAAAATGGGGAATAAACAGTCCATTAACTCCAGAAATGCCTGGAAGATTGGAAAATGGGAAATGAACACTTTGTTAACACCACACAAAATACACTAATTATACACACAGTGAGAAGCAGTGAGAACCATAGCTTCAAATCCATTAAATACACTGATCTCTGAAACCCCAGACCCCTTACCCTTCCAAAAAGCAGGTCTCCTGTAGGCTGCCTTATGTTGTACCTGAAGATCTCAGCATGATAGAGTTCAGAAAGGGCTCAGAAATCTTTTCTGCTGCCAAATGTACTCAGCAGCCCCTCCTTGTGGTAGGCAGGAGAATAGCACCCAAGCAGGAGAAACCCCTTTAGCTCTTATGAGACTTGGGCCCTATTGGCTATTGGTACCTACACACCAATATTACAACTAAAAAGAAATATATATTAGTTGGTTCAAGAATAAAAATTGAAATGGTAGAGTGAATTATTTCCAATGTAAAAAGTGTAATTCAGAAATAAAGTACCCCATACCTATCAAGTCACAATTCTTTCAGAAGTATAAATGAGGTGCCAACTAGTGATGAGCGAATATGTCCTTTTTTGCAAAAATTTTTTGAGATGGAGATGTGATTTTTACGGGGGGCAACTTTTTTTTTGCGCACAACTCTTTTCATTTGTTGTGTAACATTTTTTTCTCACTCAAAAAACATTTAAGTCAATGGGTGCTTTTTTTCTCCTCAATTTTACATTGAGTTTTTGGTTTTGTTTTTTTTTACGCAACTTTGATCTCCAAATACATTATAATCAAATTTCTTTTGTAGCAAGTTTTGCCCCAGTTTCAAGGAAAAATTTCACTATGGCGAAATGTGGCGAAATGTTACTGTAAATCCACATGTAGCAAAAAAATGAGCTCCTCACTAGTGCCAATAGCTTTCTTTAGATGTGAACTGGAGAGGGACATGGAAAGCTCTAGCTATGGCTCTGCAAGGCCCCGGCTCTTCTATAAAGCACAATAGCCTAATTGTACCCCAACATTCCAGCATTCCCAATGCCCGTCATACTTTTATTACATCCGATGACTCTGTCTCTGGCCTTATCAGTTACCTTCCCCTTCATGCCAACTCTGTCCTCCTTCCTTTCTGTGACCTGTCAGCACCCCCACAATGCACCACATTAAAATCCCGCAGGTCTGTCCCATCTTCCTCTTCCCTCAAAAATGAATAAACTCCCTAGCGCAACATTGCGGGTTCTTTCTTGCCTGGACTTGGAACAGTAGCAGGAAGGTTGTGTTGAGGCAGAACTTTGCTCTGAATGGGTGAGTGCCACAGGGTAGGGCTAAACGCTGCTTTTGGATTCAGGTTGCATCCCGCTAACTCTACATTATAAGTTATATAACGGGTAAACAACATGCAGACGCGGTGGATTTGTTTGCCGAAATGCATACTCACGTGTTTCAGCACTGAAATCCGCTGTGTGCACCTTGCCGATACAGTGGCTCAGGGATTGGGCATATCTGAAAGCTGATGGGATTCTAGTGGTTGATTCTTGGCCTTTTGGCCCTTTTATTTTAAAATCCCATAAAATTACTCTAGAAAGCCCCCAGAATAACATGCCTTTCTCCCTGCATCCAGATTTATTATGTTTACAAGCAGCTGAACTGCAGCTCTTTTACAGACTTGTCTAGCATATTTAAAAATAGAATTACACAGCGGGGAAGAAAAGAAGCATAGAATCCGGCATTAGTGTGTAGCCATACATTTATTTAGCCCCCACTTTCCTTCCTGTGTACCTGTGCCAGCATCCAGCATTAATGTATTGCCATGTATTTATTTAGCCCCCAT
Organism: Xenopus tropicalis; assembly: GCF_000004195.4. Classification (NCBI taxonomy): domain Eukaryota; kingdom Metazoa; phylum Chordata; class Amphibia; order Anura; family Pipidae; genus Xenopus; species Xenopus tropicalis. The sequence continues at coordinate 20,341,364 of NC_030684.2, forward strand.
TTTCTGCCCCGTGTACCTGTGTCAGCATCAAGCATTAGTGTGTAGCCATATATTTATATAGCCCCCACTTTCCATCCCGTGTACCTGTGCCAGCATCCAGCATTGCTGTGTAGCCATATATTTATTTAGCCCCCACTTTCTGCCCCGTGTACCTGTGTCAGCATCCAGCATTAGTGTGTAGCCATATATTTATTTAGCCCCCACTTTCCATCCTGTGTACCTGTGCCAGCATCCAGCGTTAATGTGTTGCCATATATTTATTTAGCCCCCACTTTCTGCCCCGTGAACCTGTGTAAGCATCATGCATTAGTGTGTAGCTATATATTTATTTAGCCCCCACTTTCCATCCCGTGTACCTGTGCCAGCATCCAGCATTGCTGTGTAGCCATATATTTATTTAGCCCCCACTTTCTGCCCCGTGTACCTGTGTCAGCATCCAGCATTAGTGTGTAGCCATATATTTATTTAGCCCCCACTTTCCATCCTGTGTACCTGTGCCAGCATCCAGCGTTAATGTGTTGCCATATATTTATTTAGCCCCCACTTTCTGCCCCGTGAACCTGTGTAAGCATCATGCATTAGTGTGTAGCTATATATTTATTTAGCCCCCACTTTCCATCCTGTGTACCTGTGCCAGCATCCAGCATTAGTGTGTAGCCATATATTTATTTAGCCCCCACTTTCTGCCCCGTGTACCTGTGCCAGCATCAAGCATTAGTGTGTAGCCATATATTTATTTAGCCCCCACTTTCTGCCCCATGTACCTGTGCCAGCATCCAGCATTAGTGTGTAGCCATATATTTATTTAGCCCCCACTTTCTGCCCCATGTACCTGTGCCAGCATCCAGCATTAGTGTGTAGCTATATATTTATTTAGCCCCCACTTTCCATCCTGTGTACCTGTGCCAGCATCCAGCATTAGTGGGTAGCCATATATTTATTTAGCCCCCACTTTCTGCCCCGTGTACCTGTGCCAGCATCAAGCATTAGTGTGTCGCCATATATTTATTTAGCCCCCCACTTTCTGCCCCGTGTACCTGTGCCAGCATCCAGCATTGCTGTGTAGCCATATATTTATTTAACCCCCACTATCTGCCCCGTGTACCTGTGTAAGTATCCAGCATTAGTGTGTAGCCATATATTTATTTAGCCCACACTTTCCTTCCTGTGTACCTGCGCCAAGAATAAGCATTAGTGTGTAGCCATATATTTATTTAGCCCCCACATTTTGCCCCGTGTACCTGTGCCAGCATCAAGCATTAGTGTGTAGCCATTTATTTATTTAGCCCCCACATTCTGCCCCGTGTACCTGTGCCAGCATCCAGCATTAGTGTGTAGCCATATATTTATTTAGCCCCCACTTTCCATCCCGTGTACCTGTGCCAGCATCCAGCATTGCTGTGTAGCCATATATTTATTTAACCCCCACTTTCTGCCCCGTGTACCTGTGTCAGCATCCAGCATTAGTGTGTAGCCATATATTTATTTAGCCCCCACTTTCTGCCCTGTGTACCTGTGCCAGTATCCAGCATTAGTTTGTAGCCATATATTTATTTACCCCCTCTTTCTGCCCCATGTACCTGTGCCAGCATCCAGCATTAGTGTGTAGCCATATATTTATTTAGCCCCCACTTTCTGCCCCGTGTACCTGTGTGAGCATCCAGCATTAGTGTGTAGCCATATATTTATTTAGCCCCCACTTTCAATCCCGTGTACCTGTGCCAGCATCCAGCATTGCTGTGTAGCCATATATTTATTTAATCCCCACTTTCTGCCCCGTGTACCTGTGTTAGCATCCAGCATTAGTGTGTAGCCATATATTTATTTAGCCCCCACTTTCTGCTCCGTGTACCTGTGCCAGCATCCAGCATTAGTGTGTAGCCATATATTTATTTAGCCCCCACTTTCCATCCCGTGTACCTGTGCCAGCATCCAGCATTGCTGTGTAGCCATATATTTATTTAACCCCCACTTTCTGCCCCGTGTACCTGTGCCAGCATCCAGCATTAGTGTGTAGCCATATATTTATTTAGCCCCCACTTTCTGCCCTGTGTACCTGTGCCAGCATCCAGCATTAGTGTGTAGCCATATATTTATTTAGCCCCCACTTTCTGCCCCGTGTACCTGTGTAAGCATCCAGCATTAGTGTGTAGCCATATATTTATTTAGCCCCCACTTTCTGCCCTGTGTACCTGTGCCAGCATCCAGCATTAGTGTGTAGCCATATATTTATTTAGCCCCCACTTTCTGCCCCGTGTACCTGTGTAAGCATCCAGCATTAGTGTGTAGCCATATATTTATTTAGCCCCCACTTTCTGCCCCATGTACCTGTGCCAGCATCAAGCATTAGTGTGTAGCCATATATTTATTTAGCCCCCACTTTCTGCCCAGTGTACCTGTGTAAGCATCCAGCATTAGTGTGTAGCCATATATTTATTTAGCCCCCACTTTCCATCCCGTGTACCTGTGCCAGCATCCAGCATTGCTGTGTAGCCTTATATTTATTTAGCCCCCACTTTCCATCCCGTGTACCTGTGCCAGCATCCAGCATTAATGTGTTGCCATGTATTTATTTAGCCCCCATTTTCTGCCCCGTGTACCTGTGCCAGCATCCAGCATTAGTGTGTAGCAATATATTAATTTAGCCCCCACTTTCTGCCCCGTGTACCTGTGTAAGCATCAAGCATTAGTGTGTGGCCATATATTTATTTAGCCCCCACTTTCCATCCCGTGTACCTGTGCCAGCATCCAGCATTAGTGTGTAGCCATATATTAATTTAGCCCCCACTTTCTGCCCCATGTACCTGTGCCAGCATCCAGCATTAATGTGTAGCCATATATTTATTTAGCCCCACTTTCTGCCCCGTGTACCTGTGCCAGCATCAAGCATTAATGTGTTGCCATATATTTATTTAGCCCCCACTTTCTGCCCCGTGTACCTGTGCCAGCATCCAGCATTGCTGTGTAGCCATATATTTATTTAGCCCCCACTTTCTGCCCCGTGTACCTGTGTCAGCATCCAGCATTAGTGTGTAGCCATATATTTATTTAGCCCCCACTTTCTGCCCCGTGTACCTGTGCCAGCATCCAGCATTAGTGTGTAGCCATATATTTATTTAGCCCCCACTTTCTGCCCCGTGTACCTGTGTCAGCATCCAGCATTAGTGTGTAGCCATATATTAATTTGGCCCCGATTTCTGCCCTGTGTACCTGTGCCAGCATCAAGCATTAGTGTGTAGCCATATATTTATTTAGCCCCCACTTTCTGCCCCGTGTACCTGTGTCAGCATCCAGCATTAGTGTGTAGCCATATATTAATTTGGCCCCGATTTCTGCCCCGTGTACCTGTGTCAGCATCCAGCATTAGTGTGTAGCCATATATTAATTTGGCCCCGATTTCTGCCCCGTGTACCTGTGCCAGCATCAAGCATTAGTGTGTAGCCATATATTTATTTAGCCCCCACTTTCTATCCCGTGTACCTGTGTCAGCATCCAGCATTAGTGTGTAGCCATATATTAATTTGGCCCCGATTTCTGCCCCGTGTACCGGTGCCAGCATCAAGCATTAGTGTGTAGCCATATATTTATTTAGCCCCCACTTTCTGCCCCGTGTACCTGTGTCAGCATCCAGCATTAGTGTGTAGCCATATATTTATTTAGCCCCCACTTTCTGCCCCGTGTACCTGTGTAAGCATCCAGCATTAGTGTGTAGCCATATATTTATTTAGCCCCCACTTTCTGCCCCGTGTACCTGTGTCAGCATCCAGCATTAGTGTGTAGCCATATATTTATTTAGCCCCCACTTTCTGCCCCGTGTACCTGTGTAAGCATCCAGCCTTAGTGTGTAGCCATATATTAATTTAGCCCCCACTTTCTGCCCCGTGTACCTGTGTAAGCATCAAGCATTAGTGTGTAGCCATATATTTATTTAGCCCCCACTTTCTGCCCCGTGTACCTGTGTCAGCATCCAGCCTTAGTGTGTAGCCATATATTAATTTAGCCCCCACTTTCTGCCCCGTGTACCTGTGCCAGCATCCAGCATTAGTGTGTAGCCATATATTTATTTAGCCCCCACTTTCTGCCCCGTGTACCTGTGCCAGCATCCAGCATTAGTGTGTAGCCATATATTTATTTAGCCCCCACTTTCTGCCCCGTGTACCTGTGCCAGCATCCAGCATTAGTGTGTAGCCATATATTTATTTAGCCCCCACTTTCCATCCCGTGTACCTGTTCCAGTATCCAGCATTGAATGAGGAATGCATGGATATTGGGAAGTTGTATCAGGAGTCAGAACCAGCAGTGCAGAGAAGGGAAAGGGACAGACACAGTGACAGTTACAAATAACTATAAATCCAGTGAGAATGAGGAATGAATGGATATTGGGAAGTTGTATCAGGAGTCAGAACCAGCAGTGCAGAGAAGGGAAAGGGACAGACACAGTGACAATTACACATAACTATTAAACCAGTGAGAATGAGGAATTAATGGATATTGGGAAGTTGTATCAGGAGTCAGAACCAGCAGTGCAGAGAAGAGAAAGGGACAGAAACAGACCATCTTGCCTTCCCATACTCACTATCCCACAGTTATACTCTGTACCCCTGATACCATCTTGCCTTACTATACTCACTATCCCACAGTTACACTCTGTACCCCTGATACCATCTTGCCTTACTATGCTCACTATCCCACAGTTACACTCTGTACCCCTGATACCATCTTGCCTTACTATACTCACTATCCCACAGTTACACTCTGTACCCCTGATACCATCTTGCCTTACTATGCTCACTATCCCACAGTTACACTCTGTACCCCTGATACCATCTTGCCTTACTATACTCACTATCCCACAGTTAAACTCTGTACCCCTGATACCATCTTGCCTTACTATACTCACTATCCCACAGTTACACTCTGTACCCCTGATACCATCTTGCCTTACTATACTCACTATACCAGAGTTACACTCTGTACCCCTGATACCATCTTGCCTTACTATACTCACTATCCCACAGTTACACTCTGTACCCCTGATACCATCTTGCCTTACTATACTCACTATCCCACAGTTACACTCTGTACCCCTGATACCATCTTGCCTTACTATGCTCACTATCCCACAGTTACACTCTGTACCCCTGATACCATCTTGCCTTACTATACTCACTATCCCACAGTTACACTCTGTACCCCTGATACCATCTTGCCTTACTATACTCACTATCCCACAGTTACACTCTGTACCCCTGATACCATCTTGCCTTACTATACTCACTATACCAGAGTTACACTCTGTACCCCTGATACCATCTTGCCTTACTATACTCACTATCCCACAGTTACACTCTGTACCCCTGATACCATCTTGCCTTACTATACTCACTATCCCACAGTTACACTCTGTACCCCTGATACCATCTTGCCTTACTATACTCACTATCGCACAGTTACACTCTGTACCCCTGATACCATCTTGCCTTACTATACTCACTATCGCACAGTTACACTCTGTACGCCTGATACCATCTTGCCTTACAACTCACTATTCTACAGTTATACTCTATAGGCTTGATACCATCTTGCCTTACTATACTCACTATCCCACAGTTTACAGTATAGTTTCCATATCTATAGCTTACAGTAATTTGGATTTTACATCTACTAAATACACATTTGTGAGTCTGATGCCAAACAGATCCACATTCTGGGCCAAATAGGGCCGATCTGATCACTGAGCCTTTCATTGGACCCAGATACTGGAGGAAGAACAAGACCTTCCTCTTGTGCCACCATCTTACCTTAGGGCAGTGCTTGTCAGAAGTTTCATTTCAAGCTCCTCTCAAAGGTTCAACAATTGACCGAGCCGCTCCATGAAGGTCCAACCTCTGGTCATGGCCCCACCTCAACTAAGGAAATAAGTACAGATATAGTGGGTCATTTACTGTGTCAGGAATATCAAGGGCAGCAATTACATATTGAGCCTAAATGTCTCCCCAACTGAACTGCTGGGCTTTCAGGTGCATCTAGGAGGGCAAATGGCCAGTCTTCCCAATTGACCTCACTGGCCTTCATGTTGAGGCCACAGAACAAGAAGGCTTATCCTTCTATGGATATTCCACTGAAATCATGGAGAATGAAAGAACCAGCATTATAACAGTCAAGCAAAGTTAATTTGGTCACTTGTATTCACTCTCCCGCGCATACACAGTAGCCATGAAATGAAATAATAACCTAATAAATAAGTAATAAAGCGCATTGGTTGTGTCTGGGTTTCCTTGCCCTTAAACTTACCAATGGTGACTGTTTGCTGCCCCAGAAGCAAGGTTCTCACGCCTCATGGAGCTCTAGGAGATTCTATCTTCCCCCTGTGTCTGAGTTGCTTTTTACCTGAGAGAACAATTCACTGACGTTAATATACTCGGCTCATTACGGCAGAACAGTAGAAGGGAATACAGAATGTGAGCGCTAGAGTACGGTAAGGATCTGACTGATCACTGCGCAGCCCTACAGATCCCGCAGGAAACAACTTCCCAATATCCATTCATTCCTCATTCTCACTGGGTTTATAGTTATGTGTAACTGCCACTCTGCTGTCCCTTTCTCTTTTCTGCACTGCTGGTTCTGACTCCTGATCCAACTTCCCAATATCCATTCATTCCTCATTCTCACTGGGTTTATAGTTATGTGTAACTGTCACTGTGTCTGTCCCTTTCCCTTCTCTGCACTGCTGTTTCTGACTCCTGATACAACTTCCCAATATCCATTCATTCCTCATTCTCACTGGGTTTATAGTTATGTGTAACTGTCACTGTGTCTGTCTGTCCCTTTCTCTTTCCTGCACTGCTGGTTCTGACTCCTGATACAACTTCCCAATATCAATTTATTTCTCATTCTCACTGGGTTTATAGTTATGTGTAACTGTCACTGTGTCTATTTCCTTTCCCTTCTCTGCACTGCTGGTTCTGACTCCTGATACAACTTCCCAATATCAATTCATTCCTCATTTTCAGTGGGTTTATAGTTATGTGTAACTGTCACTGTGTCTGTCTCTTTCTCTTCTCTGCACTGCTGGTTCTGACTCCTGATTAAACTTCCCAATATCCATTCATTTCTCATTCTCACTGGTTTTATTGTTTTGTGTAACTGCCACTCTGTCTGTCTCTTTCTCTTCTCTGCACTGCTGGTTCTGACTCCTGATACAACTTCCCAATATCCATTCATTTCTCATTCTTACTGGATTTATTGTTTTGTGTAAATGTCACTCTGTCTGTCCCTTTCTCTTCTCTGCACTGCTGGTTCTGACTCCTGATACACCTTCCCAATATCCATTCATTCGTCATTCTCACTGGGTTTATCGTTATGTGTAACTGTCACTGTGTCTGTCTGTCCCTTTCTCTTCTCTGCACTGCTGGTTCTGACTCCTAATACAATTTCCCAATATACATTAATTCTTCATTCTCACTGGGTTTATAGTTATGTGTAACTGTCACTGTGTCTGCCTGTCCCTTTCTCTTCTCTGCACTGCTGGTTCTGACTCCTAATACAATTTCCCAATATACATTAATTCTTCATTCTCACTGGGTTTATAGTTATGTGTAACTGTCACTGTGTCTGTCTGTCCCTTTCTCTTCTCTGCACTGCTGGTTCTGACTCCTGATACAACCTCCCAATATCCATTCATTCCTCATTGTCACTGGGTTTCAAGACATTTTCATAAACATATATTTAAACTATCAATCCAGACCCCAAGAGGGGGCAAGCCCTAAAGTTACCCCTCCGGCCTGAGCACAGCCCTGGGTTACATCTCCCACTAACACTCTCAATAACAGTTGCTTCAATCGTACAATCCATCTATCAATTCCATCAGTTCCGATTCTTAACTGCTCTTAATCTAAATTTATGAGCCTGGATATTTTGCTTTTAAATGCATGAAATTCCCCAATCCCTTACATTCCCACTCAATTATTTCCCAGCAGGCCTAAACGGTGCGTTATAGTAATATTGGAATTAGAAGCCCCCTCTCAGGCCCTCTCTCTGATCTAGATGTCCCTCAACCCCTGTCACAACCTCAAATCATAACAAACCCCATTGAATGGGACTTTGCTGGGATGTCCTGTACGGCCAGTCTGGTTTAAATAAATATATTGTTTCAATGCATTGGATAGTTTTATTATAAACACGACAAATCATCATATCAGTCATTTAGTATTTATACATTGTTTCATATATTTCTGCCACCAGCAATGATTCACAATCTTCACAACTTTTTTCAGATAACACACAAGTTAGTAATAACATATTAAGAGAAAAGGGCCGTTAAATGAATAATACATGTACTGTGAGTGCAATAATCTATATTATATATCTACAAGTTGCATAGCAATAGCTATCAAAATGTAGCCAAATCTGAATGCAATGGGCTATAGGCAGGAGATGCAAACAGCTTATCTCTAACGTTCCTGTCTAATATCAATATTGTCTTTATTAGGTGCCTTGTCACAAAGAAATATGGATTTGATCAGATGCTCTATTTGTTGTCTCTTTATATATTTATTCTGCTACTCGCTATCACCATGTATTTAGCAGTAACATTAAAGGGAAGCCCCACTCAGAAACTCTTTTGTAGTGTTACAAAAACCCAATGGTTTTAAAGTTGTCTGTAAATGTTATGACAAACAAACATTTCATGACATGTGACCAGAGATGACTTCACACACAGCAATGTGACAGTTGGTTTTGTCCGTTGGTTGACTTTGTGGCGAGAGGTAAGTCTAAATCCCCTCTGAGAGATTTTTTGCCAAATAACCCTTATTTTAGCTAAAAAAAGATGGGAAATAGTTGGGTGATGCCCCCCTAGACTAGCGGATGTTGCTCCTCTCACAGATTTTAGTGAATTTGGAGAATTTTAGAGATGACATTAATCTTAGCGCTGGTTGGGAGACACAGACACAGGCTTTGGCAGTTATGCAGTTCTGCAGCAAATACTTTTTATTCACTGAGGACCCCAAAAGAGTGTAACATTTGGGGAACCCCTGTGGCACACCATAAAATACCCAGTACTGACAGGATCCTAAGAGTTTTGCCCCTCTGCCCCGGGTATCTGCCCTGCTCTCATGTACCAACCTTAATGTGTAACTGAATGTAAGGCAATAAATACCAATACTTTTTCCTTTTACAGAATAATATTTATTAGTAAGTCTCGTGCGCTCTCTCGGCTGTGGGGGGGCAATAGGGTACATGGCAGGGGCAGTATTAAATAAAGCAATGTTTAAGCGCTACTCCTTACAGTAACCCAGTAATACAGCCCTACGGCCTAGTTGCCCCCTGAGCACTTGCTGCCCCCATGTCACATTCCTTGTGCTATCAGCCCCCTGCTAATTCCATTTTGGGTTTGGGGCTGTTTATTTACCTCCGTGCACTGCATTAAATGTTTCCTATGGGGAGGGGGCAATTAGCAATACTGGCCAAATCTGCATCTGGGCAGTAATCGATTGACTAATCATGTCATTCCTTCCCCTATTGCAGGGGGTAAATCTAAATCGGTGCTTCTGAAATTATGGTGATGCCCCTTAGGGGAATGGTAACAGCTAATTACTGATTGGTTGCTATTGGCAACTGCAACTTGCATTTAGGCACCTATGTTAGTAAATAAGCCCTAGTACCAATTTAACCCCCTAGGTACCACATGGAATCCCAGCCTGAGTGTCAGTAAACGTGAGATTTGGGGGGAACACTTTGAATCGGGCCCCAGATCCAATGTTGCACCTTAAAAGGGTAAATGCATTATCCGTGAAGCTGACTTGCCCTTTTTATTCCTGTCTCTATACAGATTGTTGCAGTGTGCGACTAGTTGGCAACTTTTGCTTTGGCCAATTTCCTGCTTTTTGGATAGCAATTTTTCTGGCTTTTCCTTAGTTCACTATTTCCACCCATAGTTGAACGAGCCTTAAGGAGAGCCAGCGCCTATTGAGGGGGCCCCTTAGGGCTCTCCGGCCCCGGGCCGGCCCCTCCGTTCCATCTTTTTTTTTTGCCATCACTTGGAGAGCTCCATTTGAGAGGTAATGTAGCAAATCCAGTTTATGATTTCTTCTACAGCAAGTCTCGCCCGCAGGAAAAAATAAATTGTAAATAGAACACAGTATTGGGAAGTGCTAACGTGATGTTTTTCATTTTGTCTTCATAGAAACAACATGTTCAAGCGGCTGAAGTGCTGTTTCTCTTGCTTCGGCAAGGTAAGGGCTTCATTTCTTTCTGCTGTAACAGAACATATTTCATTCTGTGGGAAACTTCATGGAGGGGCAAACTTGAAAGGGAACACCTAATCACATGACCTGATAGATTGCTCGCAGCTCAGACTAAGGGGCATATTTCACATTTTTGTCGTTTTTTGCTATTTATTTCTACTTCATTACTATCATTACTTCGCCCCCTAGCAAACATGCCCCCACCCTGGCCGGTATTAGACATAACAAAAGGTGGAAAGCCTAATTGTGCTCCCAACTATCACTAGTGCTGTTTCACAATGACACCCACACATTGTATGATTCCGCTTTAGTGTAGGGGATACACAGTGTCATACTTGTGTTTGCACCAAATCCTTCATGTGTCACTGAATACTCACTCCTCCATTTATTTCATTATAGTTTTCCTATTTGTGCATTTATTTTCTCTGATAAAACTTTTTTTCTTCATTACAGAGGAGACGAAAGCGGACAGATCATTCCAGCATTGAATCTGTCATGGTAAGCAGAGAACTGGGCAACATCATTTCCTAAACACCATTTTCCTAACTACTTGTGTTATCAAAGCCGTGTTATTTCCTTGCCTATAGATTTCTATGCACAATAACCTTGATGAGGCTACACTATGTACATTTACAGTTATGGGACCCATAATCCAGAATGCTCGGGACCTGGGGTTTTCCGAATAAGGGGTCTTTCCGTAATTTGGATCTCCTACCTAAAGATGGCTAAAAACATTATTTAAACAGTAATTGAACCCAGTAGAATTGTTTTGCCTCCAATAAGGAGTAATTATATCTTAGTTGGGATCAAGTGCAAGGTTCTGTTTTATTATTACAGAAAAAAAAGGAAATAATTTTTAAAACTGTGAATTATTTGATTAAAATGGAGTCTATGGGAGATGGCCTTTCCATAATTTGGAACTTTATGGATAATGGGTTTCCGGATAAGGGGTCCAATACCTGTACTAAGGTTTTCTGAGAAAAGCTTGCAATTTTTTTTTTCTCGAAACATTTAAGATAATTTGGAGTATTTTCTCTAAAAGTTAGAGGTTTGTTTTTTTTTCTAAAACCATGAATGTATAAAACTTTATATGACTTTTTTTGACTACCACAAAGTGTGCCAGGTTTAAGCTGGTACCATCGTTTGGATCTGGCAACACCGTTTGCCACATGAGTAGCAAATAATTCAATAATAAAACACCAGTCTAAAAAGCTGAGTTGATTTGATAACTTGACTTTTATCTCTTTAACACCTGCCAAGTAAGTAGTAAAAAATAAACATACATACATACATTTGTGAATTTGTTTTGTACAAGGTTTTTTTTAGATACTAAACTACAAGTATATACAAGTTATATAGTAAGTTGATCAGGTAACTTTATTTCTCTTAGGAGGAGATCCCACAGCCAGAAATGGAGCCGGCTACAGACAACTGCCAGGTAAGCATAAGAGAGGGAGAGTAGGGGCAAATAAAAATCACCCTATATTTTATGCAAGACTGTATATCAGCTTCTAGAAAACAGAAATATAACAACGTGCATCTCTTTCTTACCTTTTTTCAATCAGGAGACTCCAGAAATCCCTGAGGAGAACATCTGTCAGGTAAGGAAATATAATAGGGTCACAATAGAAAAAGATATTTTAAGAGAAAAACAAATTCAGATTCACTTTGGGGCCGGCAATTTGTTAGGCGCCACCTACTTGGTCAGAAATTAAGACTATTATCACATAGGGGGGCTGAAAAACACAGGCCAAGAATCAGCCCCTACACTGGCCTCAGCCTTCTTCCTGCACCAAGAACCATTGCTTCAGGCAATGTGTTTAAAAGGGCTCAGTTTTTATTGGAGCCATACATTTTTTTTTTAAATCTTTTTTTCTGACTTAACCAGGAGGAAGAACTGATAGTGCAGGAGAGCACGGACACCAGCCCCTGCCACTACCAGGTAAGCAGAAAATAACACATGAATGAAAAAGATGCATTTTATCATATTCTCTGCTGATCTAAGGTTTTCTTTCTTAACCAGGACTCTTTGGAAGAGAGTGGAGACCCTCCATTTAACACCAGTGAGGTATGGAGCAATCATTCTGCAGGGGTCCCAATGTGTTTAAAATGGCTCAGTTTTTATTGGAGCTACAAGGGTCATGAACAATATCTTTAAAGAATAATAATAATATTTACCCAACAGTGAAGCTTATTTACTAACATAGTTTAACTGAGGCTAACTTGCTCAAATGCAGTTGCCCATACCAACCAGTCAGCATCTGTTTACCGGTCTTCTATTGTGTATAAATTAGAAAAATATGATTGGTTGCTATGATTCTATACACTCATGCAGTTTAACTAGTAGGCTAGTGCCACATGTGCTAGATTTTCGGGCTGTGGATAAACACAGGCTGAGAATCAGACCCTATGTTCCTAAATGCTTTCTGATGAGCCTGCGCCCCAAGCCATTGCATTGCCTTGGGTTCAGGCAAACAAGAGTCAATTTTGCCAGAAAACTCCATGAGTATAGCGCAAGCCAGTCCAATGGCTCCAGGTGCAGGCACGGCAATAAGCTTTTTGGGGTATAGGGGGAAGATTTTCAGAGTTTATGCACAGGCCAAGAATCCACCACATCCGCCATTCACCCTGTATATGTACCACTGTGTTGGGCAAATAAAAATCACCCTATATTTTATGCAAGACTGTATATCAGCTTCTTGAAATAAAAAATATAACAACGTGCAACATCTTTTTCTTACCTTTTTTCAATTAGGAGACTCCAGAAATCCCTGAGAACATCTGTCAGGTAAGAAAAAATAATAGGGTCACAATAGAAAAAGATATTTTAGGAGAAAATTAAATTCAGATTCACTTTGGGGCGGCAATTTGTTAGGCACCACCTAACCGAAATTAAGACTAATATCCCATAGGGGGGCTGATCTTGGCCTTCAGAAAAACACAGGCCAAGAATCAGCCCCTACACTGGCCTCAGCCTTCTTCCTGCACCAAGAACCAATGCTTTTATTGGAGCCATGAAATTCTTTTTTAAATCTTTTTTTCTGACTTAACCAGGAGGAAGAACTGATAGTGCAGGTGAGCACGGACACCAGCCCCTGCCACTACCAAGTAAGCAGAAAATAACAAATGAATGAAAAAGATACATTTAATTATATCCTCTGCTGATCTAAGGTTTTCTTTCTTAACCAGGAATCGTTGGAAGAGAGTGGAGACTCTCAGTTTAACACCAGTGAGGTATGGAGCAAATATTTTGCAGGGGCCCAATGTGTTTACAATGGCTCAGTTTTTATTGGAGCTACAGGGGTCATGAATAATATCTGTAAATAATAATAATAAGCTTCACTGTTGGGTAAATATTATTTACTAACAACGTGCAATATCTTCTTCTTACCTTTTATCTATCAGGAGACTCCAGAAATCCCTGAGGAGAACAGCTGTCAGGTAAGAAAAAATAATAGGGTCACAATAAAAAAAGATATTTTAAGAGAAAAACAAATTCTGATTCACTTTGGGGCGGCAATTTGTTAGGCGCCACCTACTTGGTCAGAAATTAAGACTAATATCACATAGGGGGGCTGATATTGGCCTTCAGAAAAACACAGGCCAAGAATCAGCCCCTACACTGGCCTCAGCCTTCTTCCTGCACCAAGAACCATTGCTTCAGGCAATGTGTTTAAAAGGGCTCAGTTTTTATTGGAGCCATAAAATTCTTTTTTAAATCTTTTTTTCTGACTTAACCAGGAGGAAGAACTGATAGTGCAGGAGAGCACGGACACCAGCCCCTGCCACTACCAAGTAAGCAGAAAATAACAAATGAATGAAAAAGATGCATTTTACCATATTCTCTGCTGATCTAAGGTTTTCTCTCTTAACCAGGACTCTTTGGAAGAGAGTGGAGACCCTCCATTTAACACCAGTGAGGTATGGAGCAAACATTCTGCAGGGGTCCCAATGTGTTTAAAATGGCTCAGTTTTTATTGGAGCTAAAGGGGTCATGAACAATATCTGTAAATAATAATAATAAGTTTCATTGTTGGGTAAATATTATTTACTAACAACGTGCAATATCTTCTTCTTACCTTTTATCAATCAGGAGACTCCAGAAATCCCTGAGGAGAACATCTGTCAGGTAAGACAGGGTCACAATAAAAAAAGATATTTTAAGAGAATATAAAATCCAGATTCACTTTGGGCGGCAATTGGTTAGGCACCACCTACTTCAGCGCTGGTGAGTCTGTCCCTCCTCCTGGTGGTATCTCCATGGCTTCTCCAGTGACATCCGCAAATACGTGCCTAACACATTTAGTGAAGGCAATATTTTGTGCTGGAATTGTAGGAAAAAACACTTGCATTCAAAAATATAAAAATCATGGTTAATTCAGTACTGCATTAAGTGTAACCACCTCACTTGTTGCTACAGTAAAAGTCTTTTTTTCCCCCCAAAACAAAGAGCAAGTTGCTGGACACCTCCCTCAGGCAGGAAAGCAGAAATGGCCAGAAATTAAGGCTACTATCACATAGGGGGGCTGATCTTTGCTTTCAGAAAAACACAGGCAGAGAATCATCCCCTACACTGGCCTCAGCCTTCTTCTGGTCTGCACCTAGAACCATTGCGCCAGCCTGGGCACAGGCACACACAGTGGGTTTTGAAGCAGAATTACATACTCACGTGTTTTGGGACCTAAATCCCCATGTGTGTCTGCACCCAGGCCTACGCTATGGTTCTGGGGACAGGCATGGAAACGATGCCAGCGTAGGGCCTGACTCTTGGCCTGCATTTTTCCGCAGGTTGAGAATCCGCCACGTGTGGCATCAGCCTAATACATACATGTTATTATTATGCTCTGTGTTACACAGCAATATACAAGCTCCTTTTCTCATATATTTATATTTTTCTTCTTTGAAATTTGAACAGGCTGCTGAGGAAACCAGCAACAACGTAAGCAGAAATAAGGCTTTCTCAAACTTTGCATTACTGTGAGCCATGAAATTCTTTTTTAAATCTTTTTTTCTGACTTAACCAGGAGGAAGAACCGATAGTGCAGGCGAGCACGGACACCAGCCCCTGCATCTACCAGGTAAGCAGAAAGTAACAAATGAGAGAAAAAGATGCATTTTTATCATATTCTCTGCTGATCTAAGGTTTTCTTTCTTAACCAGGAATCTTTGGAAGAGAGTGGAGACTCTCAGTTTAACACCTTTGAGGTATGGAGCAATCATTCTGCAGGGGTCCCAATGTATTAAAAATGGCTCCGTTTTTATTGTAGCTACAGGGGTCATGAACAATATCTGTAAAGAATAATAATAATAATATTTACCCAACAGTGAAGCTAACATGCAATATCTTTTTCTTACCTTTTTTCAATCAGGAGACTCCAGAAATCCCTGAGAACATCTGTCAGGTAAGAAAAAATAATAGGGTCACAATAGAAAATGATATTTTAAGATAAAATCAAATTCAGATTCACTTTGGGCGGCAATTTGTAAGGCACTGCCCACTTGGTCAGAAATTAAGACTAATATCATATAGGGGGGCTGATCTTGGCCTTCAGAAAGACACAGGCAGAGAATCAGCCCCTACACTGGCCTCAGCCTTCTTCCTGCACCTAGAACCATTGCGCCAGCCTGGGCACAGGCACACACAGTGGGTTTTGAAGCAGAATTACATACTCACGTGTTTTGGGACCTAAATCCCCATGTGTGTGTCTGCACCCAGGCCTACGCTATGGTTCTGGGGACAGGCATGGAAACGATGCCAGCGGCAGAGGGCCTGACTCTTGGCCTGCATTTTTCCGCAGGTTGAGAATCTGCCACGTGTGGCATCAGCCTAACACATACATGTTATTATTATGCTCTGTGTTACACAGCAATATACAAGCTCTTTTTCTCATATATTTATATTTTTCCTCTTTGAAAATTGAACAGGCTGCTGAGGAAACCAGCAACAACGTAAGCAGAAATAAGGCTTTCTCAAACTTTGCATTACTGTGAGCCATAAAATTCTTTTTTAAATCTTTTTTTCTGACTTAACCAGGAGGAAGAGCCGATAGTGCAGGCGAGCACGGACACCAGCCCCTGCATCTACCAGGTAAGCAGAAAGTAACACATGAGAGAAAAACTACACTAATCATAATTAATTATATAATTAAACAGATGTATTTTATCACATTCTCTACTAAAATTAGTTGATCTTATATAATTATTATTTTTTTTTTACAAGGAAACCTTTGAAAGTTGTGGTGAACCTCAGCCAGAGACCGTTGAGGTAACCAGCAATTAATTGTATTTTGAATCATCAATTTTCCCTCAATATAACATTATAGCCTTTTAAACCTATTTGGGCCCCTGCACAGACCCTCCATCTAACCACATCTCCCAAACTCCTATGTAGCCCCCCATTCCACCCATACGTAAATGTACATGTGCTCAGTGGGATGGTTGGTGAACATTTTTTGCTGTGGTTGTATCCTCTCCGGTTCTCCACAGATCTCATTCACCATGGCCCTCGTTGGTTTCCATAATTAAACAAAGAAGTAACATAACTATCACTGGTGGGGCCCTGGTGAACGATGTGCCCCAAACTAAAATTTCCCTCGCACCCCTGGTAGTACCACCACTGCTTGCACTGGATGATAGGCCTTTCATTACACAAAGTAACACCAACATTTTATCCCTTATCCGGGCTCACAAACAGGAGGAGCCCAAAGACGACATCTGCCTGGTAAGCAATATAGGAGTTAGTATGATTCAGCCCTTATATTGTTATTCCATTTTCAAACAGGAAAACCCAGAGCAGGAAATGGAGCCGGCTACAGACAACTGCCAGGTAAGCATAAACGAGGGAGAGTAGGGGCAAATAAAAATCACCCTATATAGTATTCAAGATTGTATTTACAACAGAAATACTAAATACTAAAACGTGCTATATCTTTTTCTTTCCTTTTCTTAACCAGGAGGCTCCAGAGATCAGTGATCCTGAGATCTGCCAGGTAAAAAGAAGTTATATGGTCAAAATACCAAACTTTTTTAACATGAAACCCACAGCTGCTTTGGGTTGGCAATTGAAGCACCCTCCACTCACTAACATTGGCCAGGGTTATGTTTTGCAGAGTAGTTACTAATGTTGCTGTCTGCATTGGTGATAAGTGAAATGATTCTGGTGGCATGGATTTGCGGTGAATTTCTGCATTTTGCCATTGGTGGATTTAATCGGGAAATGGGGGCAAATATTTTTGAGAAAAATTTGCTGCGTGATAAAAAATTGTTGCACATTTTTTTTGATGCGCAAGAAGCTTTATAACCATATTGAATTCATATTGGTTCACTTGTTGCTAAACAAGGTTTATTACAGAATATTTTTTTTATTAAGCTAAACTGATACAATAAAAGTCTTTTTTTCCCCTGGAAACCAGGATCAATCAGAAAGCCTCCCTCAGGAGGTAGAATTGGAGCAGGAGACTAAGACCAACTCCTGCCACTGTCAGGTAAGGAGAAAATAATCATAATAATAATTGTATCATATTCTTTACTGAACTGAGCGATCTTATAACATTTTCTCTCTTAACCAGGAAAACCTGGAGGAAAGCGACGATCCTCAACCAGAGATCTGTGAGGTAACCAGCAAAGACTTGTATTATGTAATAGAGAAACACAACTGTATTAAACTATTCAACGGGGCTACATAAAATCCATTGTGGCAGCTTCCCTAGGAAGCCGAATAGATCTTATATAACATGTTTCAATGAGATAGTTGAGAAACTGTATTAATATTTACCAGGCGTCACCAAAAGAAACTGGCACCAACACCAGCCAGGAAGAGTCCTCAGAAAAGGAACTGAGCAAAGAGGACGAAAAAGATCTTGAGGAGGTTTGAGCTTAATTTCATATTTTTTCTCTCAATATTACAGAGAACCTATTCAGGCTCCAAGCCGGCCCCCTATCTAACCACATTATGCAAACTCTTATATAGGCCCCATTCTACTCGTACCTCAATGTCAAATGCACAAGTGCTCAGTGGGGTGTTTGGGTGGTTGGTCCCCACTTTTTGCCTCCATTACATCCTCTCAAGTCTTCCACATCTCTCATTGCCCTTCTAGAACATGCAGACTAAAGCCAAGATCCAGGAAGGCTTCACTATACAAACTCCTGCAATCAGAGCAATGAGGGGTATAAAAGAAAGAACACTGCAAAACATAACAAGCATCAACCCCGCTCCAAAGCTCTATCTCCCCTTATATATGGGCACAAACATATACATTTGGGTGTTGCACTTCTACTTTTCAGTTTATATAACAACACATTTTCTTTCACAGGAATCTGGCACTACCACCTGCCAGCCCGAAATCTCCGGAAGACAGCAAGTGGAGCCTCAGACCAGCGAGGTGGGCCTCAATGAGCTTTAAACAGAAAGATCTAATTCAACCTTTTCAGCAATTTATATTTAAAGGGCCTTTCCCCTTTTTAATCCTTCTGGATAATGAGCTCTTATCTCAAAGCCCACCCCTTAAGCTTGTGTGGGAGAGAGGATTTTTTTTTATAAAGTGGGTTCTCAGTTAACTGGGGATTTGCTTTAAGAAATAACAAAAACTATAGTATATAAATATATATATATATCTTAATTTAAACTATAAGTAAAGTATTTAGCACAAGGCCTGTTCCTTAAACTAACGTTAAAAAGGGGCAAATATTGTTTATTTAAGCACCTGCACCTTCAGGGTTTGGTTCATATAACAAAAATGTTCTCTTTTTTAACCAAGATGTACCAGAGAAAACCGCCAGTCCACTATAAGCGGTCTATGTATGAGCCAAACTACTTTAACCAACATACTGGCACCACCCAGTAAATTAATCCTTTCCTTGTTCTACAAAATATAATGTTAGCAGTTCCACTAAATGAGTTGCTCTGATTAAATCCTTTCTCTCTTCCTCAGGGGAATAACACCAGCCCACTTGTAGAGAAATACCCAGTAAGTAGCTGTAAAGCTGTATTTTGGCTAACATTTTCCAGCCCCCAGTCTTCTACCCTCTGTTTCCACTTACACCTTCTGTGCTTCTCACATGTTAGAAAGGTTATGTGTCCAACTGCTTAATATTAGTTTATCACATTTTCAATGTTATGTTTCAGGAGCCCGGGAGATATTTCAAATTGGGGGAACCAATTGGCCAGGACCCCAACGGAGTCATTTACATCGTAAGATATTTTATTCGGTGTTAAAATGTTTCGTGCTTTTCAGTTATTCTGTAATTCTGTCCATTGGTTCCATTGCCTCTAGAGCTTTGTCCTTTCTGTGTTTTTCTTGCGCTTCAGAAGCAGCAACCGTTCCATATTTACATGCTTCTGTATATCTATTTGCTTCCCCGTACTGTTTCGTTAGCAATGATTACTGAGCTTCTTTCCCTACATTTGTTACAGGGATGGCACCGAAGCAGACGAATGGAAGTGGCCATTCTAATTATGAAAGATCAAGAGGTAATGTGTCTTCATCATTACTCTAATTAGATACTAATTAGCCTTTTGCTATACCTACATTATGGTTATCAGTAGAAAGAGAACTTGCTAACCAAATACAGTCAGTGAAATACCCTGGTCCCTAATAACTATGTTACTGGAAAGTAACAAATACAGTTTGATATGAAAGAATAAAAGGAGTCTAAGGCATATTAAACAATACTCACGTAGGGATGTTACAAAACGGTCATTTTTTATAATGACAAGTTAGGTTGGGGTATTTGAAATTGTTATTGTATCCATTTTATTTACCTTGTTTCTTTTGTTTGAAACTAGAAGCAAAAAGAAATCCAGGGAGAACTTGAAATCCTTCGAATGGTGTCAGGCCACAAAAATATTGTGGACTTCTATGGGGCCTACTACCATCAGGCCTCACGCACAACATCGATACCCAAAGGACTATGGGTAAGGAAGAGTTTATTCGGACAGGTTACACATTTATGTAGCAAACATGCCACGTTTAACTGATCTAATACACAAGCTAGCATTTTGGATGCAAACATGATCCAGTTTGGTAAGAAACTGTTGCGGCTGATATTGCAGTCACACCAAGACTTAAAGCCACAAAGCCTTTTCCTTGGGTTCCCAATAAAATTGTAGGTAAATAAAAATGTTGGCTAAATATTGGTTATTTGTGTTCTAGATTGCTACCGAGCTTAGTACTGGTGCTACTCTAGAAGACCTTATTGGCACCAGAAAGACCTTAGGAGAAAGGTGGATCTCCTATATCTGCAAGCATGTTATACAGGTAGGTCACATGCTAAACTCCTTGGTGCTATTCTGCATATTTATAGTTGATCAAAGAGAAGAAAAATATTGATATACTTACTTTTGCTTTCTTGATTTCTCAGGGCCTTTGCCACCTGCAAAAAAAGAACATCATCCATCATGACATTAGGCCCGGAAACATCTTAATCACCTCATTCGGAGAGGTGAAGATCGGTAAGTGACACTCTGAACACAAGGATATTTTTTTCTCCATGGTGTTTATTGGTGGCTAGCATTTCTAAATGAACATTAAAATTCCTGCTTTTCTCATACAATTTCAGGCGAATTTGGCTTTGCCACCTTTGGAGAAAGGAGCAGCAGTACTTCAGGGAGTATAACATACTCGGCTCCAGAAGTACTGGCTAATTTTGGCAACGCAAAGCTCGAGTACGACCATAAGGTATTGTGATGTCTTCCCTCTATTTTTAGTTTAGAGTTAATGTCTCCTTTATATAAAATGTAAGTTGCTTACACGAGGTGACCGGCATGGAATCTTCCACTCGCTTTACTTACCCCTCTCAGAACAGAGAATTCAGAGCTGTAATGTGGTTTCTGTGATATAAGAATCTGAAATGAGAAAGTGAAATACATTTTAAGTGCAGGACACAAGAATATTAGAAACCAACTTCATTTGACTTCTTATACTTTATGGCAGGGGTGTCAAACTCAATCACATAAGGGGCTGAAATCTAAAACACAGGCTAAGTCGCCGGCCAAGTTTTTTTATTAAGATACTGTACGGTCACAGCGCAGTCGGGCGATTGGTGCTGCACAGTCAGGCAGAGTAACCAGAGGCCACATACAACAGCCAGAAGGGCTGTAATCGGCCCACGGGCCTTGTGTTTGACACATGTGCTTTATGGGGAGGTCACACTCCGTGTAAAACACAAGACTCTCAGTTTGGAGTCATTTTCTAGACATAAAAGTCACAGCACTTTACTACTTGGCTTCTAATGGATTTGTTATTGTGCATCCTAAATAGAATCACTATCAGGGTGTGGATGGATAGGTATCACAAGCATCTGAATCATCTGCAACTGGAATTAATTTCATGTACTCTGTGTATTTTCTTCTCTAATAACTGTCTTTTCCCCATATTTTAATATCCAGGCTGACATCTGGTCACTCGGCATTGCAGCCATTGAAATGGCGGAAGGACATGTCCGTAAGTAAACCCTAGTGTGTGTGTATGTATGTATAAAACTAATTCATTTTTTGTAAACATCATCAGCTGAGGAAACAACACGTACACAACTGAGTTTGCAGGATTCGAAAAAGCTGAAAAATTTGAATTTAAGTAAATCACCCCAATTGTTGTATTCATCAGTCATCATATTTTTGTGTTGTATCTTTACATCCTAGCATTCAGCAAACTTCCGCAAGAAAAGCTGATCAAGAAGATAACATGCGGGGCAGTCCCATCATTACCATCGTGGGGCAAATGGTGAGTCGCTTTCACTAATATAGGAAAAGACAGTGGGGGGGGGGGGAAATGAAAACACACAAGAGGTGGAGAGGGTAGGGAAATGGAATAGGCAGTTAGGGGGAGAGCGGGAACATGGAAAGGGTGTAATGAGGTGTGTGAATGAGAAAGAGAAAGGTGGGCAAATAGGAAAGGTAGAAGTTATGGTGACATTGGGATATGAGGTAAAGTAAGGATGGGGAAGGGATAAATGGGAAAGAAGTGAGGGCAGGTAAATGCTGTAAGATGCAATAGACAGTCACTATTTATTGGGCTGGTGGGGGGCTGTTTGGGCCTCTATGTACTTGAAATGAAAGGGCCTATTTAGTGTCCCAGTTCGGGCTGAAAAAAGGGTGAAGGTGATGTGTAACACGTGTAGCTCTTGAAGGCGCAAATGCAGACTTTGGTGCTGAGCTTGAGATCTTGGGGCTGATATCTGGCAGCCAATACAAGCCAGGCTAAGATGTTGGCCAAACCAGAGAGACAGTATTTCGGTCACAGGGAAATGTACCCTAATAATTCAAGGCAGAGCACTTAAGCCTTTAGAAAGGAATGAGCTCACCCCCCTATTGCTGTCTTGAACAGTCCCTATCTGCCTGTGTTGTGATTGGGCAGTGAGGCACTTTAAACAGAGGATAATGGGGTATACAGGGAACTTGGCTGTGCTGATTCTATTAACAGTCTGTTAAACAAGTGAACTCTGGGAAATGAGACATTATGTAACATGAACAATTATAATATATAATATAATTTTGCCACCCTTTCTTTTTTCCAGGAGCGACGAGTTCCATTACTTCATTTCCGAGTGCCTGCAGAGAGACCCATCAAGAAGACCTTCTGCAAGGCAACTTCTCTCACACCCTTTCATTGGAGAGATCTGGGGTGAAAGGGGGGTGCAGAGAAATATTGCACAACACCTGCATAGAGGTAAGGGGACCTGCTCATTCTCATATATTCACATGATGCTCAGACTATAACCATTTACTGCTCCCATTCATACAATATTCTCTTGCTTTCCTACATACAAAATCCTTTGATAACTAAAGCCGCCAATAATAAAGGCTTGGATTGTATTAGGGCAGGGGTCAAAAAACTGGGCTAAATATACGGGAAAGATAAACAAGCTGAGATGGGAAAACATTTTTTTTACATATTATTACATAGTTGTAGTTAACCTTTAAATTAGCAGCAAAGGGACCGTGATATAGAACACCCAATAACAAAAACTATAAATGCAAATAGTAACAACAAACAAATGTCAGAATTATTATATACTCACCAACAACATGAATAACTCTGAACAATCTCTCCTTAGGAATGAAGCACTAAAACAACAGAAGGCGGCAGCCATCGGGGGAGGGACGGGGGCATAAATAAGGGGGCCTATTTGTCATACTCGGGCCCCCCACATAACATCTTGGTCCCGATGGCAGCCCTCTATGTTGTCTTCATCATGGAAAACTGAGAAATCGGAGCCAATCAGCAGGAAGCTTCCTGATAGCCTTACAAACTGCGCATGTACACCGGTCTTGGTCTTGGTGCAGGAGGGTGGCATTATGGGTATTTTCTTTACAGAGCTCATGGTTACTGACCATAGCAACCAGTAAGCAAACAAGGTGCTTAATTTGACAACCTGATAGAACCCATAGAATGTCCAGCCCATTGAAAAATTGGTTTATCAATCAATTATAGGAAAGATGCATCCTAAATTGTAACTTGCACTTAATATTTTTCTAAAAATGGGGCAATAAAGACCAAAAATAAAAATAGACACTGCATTCCCTTTACTCCATCCATCAGTCTGCAGAAGCCGGGGTCTGCAGGCTGCCTGGGTTTAATGGAATGGAAGGGAATGCAGCATTCACCTAGCAGCTTACACTTACCGCATTTTCACCAGCACTACCGTGTCATTCACCCCAATGTGGCACCATAAACAGGAGCACCTTTAGCTGTTCGGTAGACACCGCATTCCCTTTCACTCCATCCCTCAAACTGCAGAAGCCGGGATCTGCAGGCTGCCTGGGGCCCAATGGAATGGAAGGGAATGCAGCATTCACCTAGCAGCTAGCATGGTGTTCATGCATATGTTGCCACATTGCTTACTGACTTAACATTAACTTAACATTGACTTAACTTAAACCAGCTCCCCAAGGGACTGTCGGGGAATGGAGTGCAACCTGTGCTGAAAGCCTCCTGACTGGAGAAATCCCACGCATAAGTATTTTCTGACTTACAAACTGAACAGGACAGGCTTCTCTGACTTTTTCTTCCTCTAACCTACCTACACACATATCAGCACACTGGCACAGATACACATTTAGATAATAAGACAAACACTTTCATCCCACTGACATGTCTGTCTTTCCTCCCCCCCACCAAAAAATGCCCTTATGACATACCCACACACGCACCCCTCTACATATTTACACACACACACGTGAGTCACAGCCGACAGCAGGGGCAAGCAGTACCATACTGGGGAGTGGATCATCAGGGGATACAGCTGAATATCCCTGCAGCGGGGACAGAGACAGTACAGGGAAGTGGCCGACACCAACCTCAGGACACAGAGCAGCACATCATGATCCATATTTCATCTGGTTATTTATGTGTATTTCTACTGAATATTTCTCCATCTGTCGCTCTGTCACTCATGTCACTTAAAAAGGAATATGGCTAAATACACACAAGTACCTTTATGCCACTGAATGGACCCTGCATTCGTTTTCACCCCGTCCCTCAGACTGCAAAAGCCGGGGTTTGCAGACTGCCTGGGGTCGGAATGGAATGCAGCATTCACCTGTGGTTTTAATGGCTGCCATATTCCCATCTGTTTCCCTTCCTCTCAACACAGATCCACCAGTGGTGCCTCTTCATTCACCCACAATGTGGCTTTATACACAGAAGCACCCTTACGCTACTTGGTATACGATGCTTTTCTTTCCACTCCATCCCACAGACTGCAGAAGCCGGGGTCTGCGGGCTGCCTGGGGTCCAATGGAATGGAAGGGAATGCATCATTCACCTAGCAGCTAATGGCGCTCATGTGTATCCTGCCATATTGCTTTCTTTTTCTCTCAACCCGCTTGCCCTGATTCATTATGGCGCATTGATCCTGGGAGCATATCCGACTGCCGTTAAGGAGTCAGGAAGGAATTTTCCCTCATGAAGCAGATTGGCTCTTAGCTTCTGATAGGGTTTTGCCTTCCTCAGGACCAAAAAGCCCAATTTTTATTACCAATAAAGCTGTGACTTACACAGATTAAACACAAAGCTGTTGTGTGTGTCTTTATTCTGGATATTGGGGAGCTGGGGGTAAATTATTTGGTAGGGGTAACATACACAGAAATAGAGATGGTGAAAATAAATTAAATGAAGAAATACGGAAAAGTTACAAAAAAAATCCACATGATCAAAGCTCTAGCAGTGTCAAAGCAGAGAATAACAGGACAATTCCAAGATGCTCCACTCACATCTTGGTCTAGTTTAACCTACAAGTCAAAGTTCTGTGCACATTCAGGCTCTGGAGAAATCTAGTTCACCCTAAAAAGTAATTGGCCAGTTACTTAGATCCTCTGCATACACTGGGGCATATGATTGGGAGACTTCAGCCTGGAAGTGTGCAATGGCGTACTGGCCAACAGCTAGCAAGTCAATGGGAATCTCAGATGAAGAGGCAAATAAGGAGGACAGGGGTGTAAAAAGAAAGCTAGCACAAAAGAAGGGTAGGGTTAAGTGAATAAACAGAAACAGGAAGGTAAAAGTGTGGAAAGCATGACTACGGTTTGGGCTTGATGGGAAAAGGTGAAATTAAAAGCAGTTTGTGAAGAAAGAAGTGGAAAAAATAAAGAAGAATTGGTTAAAGCTCCCCTGAATGCCTTCCCACCAGCAATAAAGTAAATCGCTAGTGGGAAGGCATATGTGGCGCTTCGTTAACACTGCCAGTCGATGTTCGGCCACTGAACAGATTGATCTCCAATGTGCAAAGGTTCATCAAAATACACGGCACTTAGAGACCCCAAAATACACCTTGTGCATACTAATTTTATGGCTTAGATTTACCTAATTCATAACCACATGAGTATGTGTTGAAAAACATATACAGGTATGGGATCCCTTATCCGGAAACCCATTATCAAGAAAGCTCTGAATTACGGAAAGCCAGTCTCCCATAGACATTTTAATCAAATACAGGTATAGGACCCATTATCCAGAATGCTCGGGACCAAGGGTATTCTGGATAGGGGGGTCATTCCGTAATTTGGATCTAAATAGCTTAAGTCTTAAGTACTAAAGAATCAATAAAACAGTAATTAAACCATATGGGATTGTTTTGCATCAAATAAGGATTAATTATATCTTAGTTGGGATCAGTTACAAGGTACTGTTTTATTACTACAGAGGAAAAAGGAAATCAGTTTTAAAATTCTGAATTATTTCATTAAAATGGAGTCTATGGGAGATGGGCATTCCATAATTCGGAGCTTTCTGGATAACGGGATTCCAGATAAGGGATCCCATACCTGTACTTCAGAATTTTAAAACTGATTTCCTTTTTCTCTGTAGTAATAAAACAATACCTTGTAACTGATCCCAACTAAAATATAAATAATCTTATTGGATGTAAATCAATCCTATTGGGTTTAATTAATGTTTTATTGATTTTTTTAGTAGACTTAAGGTATGGAGATCCAAATTAGTAAAAGACCCCTTATCCGGAATACCCTTGGTCCCAAGGGTGCACATTTAGTTTTTGGAATGTACACATTCAGGCAAACCCAAACTGGGTAATATTTATTTTAACCCCAAACTACCAAGCGACAAAGCTTTTCTTAAAGTTAGTTGTTTTCATGACATTTCTGAAAATTGCCTAAAATGTTGCAATTTGCCTCATTTATCTTGCACAATTTCTTACATGCATTCAGTGTTGGACTGGATCAGCAGGACCCCGGAAAACACATGGTGGACCCGGGCCCTGCCAACCCAGTCCTGCTCCCAGGGCCGCGGTGCAGTTGGGGGCAATCCCGGGTCTGGTGACTGTTTAGGTGTTAGGGGGGCCCGGGCGTCCTGCACTTACTGGATTAGCTGGGCCTCCCTGCTGTCAGTGAGCTGCACACCTCAGAAGGGGGAGCAGGAGCTCCGGTGCCTGCATGTCCTGTACTCTACACAGCTTTCCGTACTATGTAGGGGAAAGTAAAAGCCACACAGGGATTGGATAGGCTGGAGGAGAAGTTCAAACTTAACCCATCCAATCACTCCTTGGCTCTACTGGACTTTTCCCTACACAGTACGGAAAGCTGTGTAGAGTACAGAATATGCAGGCACCGGAGCTCCTGTCCTCCCATCAAAAGTATTACAAAATGTAAGAGCGCACACCTTCTCTTGTAATAAATAATGGAGGTGCAAAGACATTGGAGAATACCCATTTAGTAACTCCAAAAATAATCAAAAGAGCAAAAATCTGCACACTCAGAAAAAGTAAATGCCAAAAGAAAATGTATTAAATACAAAATCACATCATGAGAAATATAGCCCGACGCGTTTCAACCCAGTAAAGGGTCTTCATCAGGGAAAAAAATGATTAGGGGCAGAAGGAAATCATACTCACAACAGAATATATACCCTTGCCTCTTTACCCAGGACATTGCGCTATTTTGCACGCTGCAGAAAACCGTCTCACGTACTTCCGCAAAAAGTCTGCAGCTCACTAACAGCGGGGGGGGGGGGGGGGGGGGGGCGGCAAACAGAGTAAGTGTAGCAATTTGTTACAATTTGCCACAATTATCTTGCACAAGTATTTGCAAAGGCAAATCTCCCAAAATATGAATGCCAAAGGTCTACTGAACAGTTTGATGGGCAATATGCATAGATTTACCAACGTATGTGTTATGTACGGACCCCAAATGAATGAATTTTCTAACCTGCAAACTCAGCTTTTGCAAACAGAGTCCCCTGACAAGTTATTATGTTCAGTAAGACCCCCTAACTCAGGGGTTGGGAACCTTTTTGGTTGAGAGAGCCATAAACACCACATATTTTAAAATGTAATTCCGTGAGAGCCATACAATATGATTGGCCGCGAATGCTGCGGGGAAAGGTAGGGCGGGTACCAAGGATGGCGGATGCAATGCGGAGGAGGGCGTGGCCTGTGCTCAGCAGATAGAAGACGTGTTCTAAGACAGGCAGGTTATATATAGTCATTATGGTTGAACGTGATGGACATACGTCTTTTTTCAACCTAACTTACTATGTTACTATGGGGGAGTGGCCTGTGCTCGGTGGATAGAAGACGTGTTCTAAGACAGGCAGGTTATATATAGGCATTATGGTTGAACGTGATGGACGTACGTCTTTTTTCAACCTAACTTACTATGTTACTATGAGGGCGTGGCCTGCGCTCGGCGGATAGAAGACGTGTTCTAAGGCTTAGAATACGTCTTCTATCCACCGAGCGCTGGCCACACCCCCCGCTATATATTTTTTTATTAAAGATTTGGCAGCGAGTCAGATGCAGCCATCAAAAGAACCACATCTGGCTCCTGAGCCATAGGTTCCCTACCCCTGCCCTAACTGTACAGAGATCCAGAAAACCATATATTATTAGGGAGTACACATTCTGATGAATTCAAAATAGGACTTCTTTCGACACCAAACTACAAAATTGCAAAGTTATGCTGAAAAAAACTAACAACAATGCAAGCATAAAACTGTGATAAAATCACAAAGATCAAATACAATCAGGCAAATCAATGAAATAACAAAATAACTGATTTTTCAGTGTGATTAGTGGTCAGAATAGAAAGCAAATAAAAAGCTAACTTTGGTGAAATGTGTATTGTGTGTAAATGCATGAATGTGTGAAAATGTGTGTATATGTGAAAAGAAGGGCCACTTACTATTTCTGCGCACAGGAGGGTCCTTTCCAGCAATGAGGGTCCCAGGACTGCAGGCAGGAAGTGCTTGGGCCGGCTCTGGGGGACGAGAAAGGGAAGCATTAACAGCAGACACTGCGGGTGATCAACCTGACAGCCCCCTTGGTTAGTGTGCCGCGAGATGTTACCTGGTGTGCCGTAGGCAGGGCGGGATCAGGCTTACTAAGCAGTCAAGGCAAGGGCGGACGTAACTTATTTTAAGCAAGGGCGTGGCCTTGCGATACAGGCGCCGATAGAGCGGAGGGGTTTGGGGATAGGAGGCGGAGGGTTGGGAGGCGTGGCTTTGTGGGACTGGCGCTGATAGAGCGGAGGGGGTGGGGATAGGAGGCGGAGGGTTGGGAGGCGTGGCTTTGTGGGACTTGCGCCGATAGATCGGAGGGGGTGGGAGGCGTGGCCCTGTGGTACAGTCGCTGATAGAGCGGAGGTGGTAGGGATGGGAGGCGTGGCTCTCGGGTGTCAGGAAGTCACGGAGCGCGGGATTTTTGAATCAGCCAGATGAACAGATGAATACGACGAAGAGCATGGAGGCAATTCTGGAATTCTTTGTGCTGTGTGATCCAAAGAAGCGGCCAGTCAGACTGAACCGGTAACCATAGCATTCGGGCTGATAATATTTCCTCCGCTAATGCTGTATTTATGTCTTTTCACAGCGCCATGCATACTGCACAGAATAGTATGGGCCTGCTCTGGCAACCTGCTGTCCTATTGCTCCATCTGTTTTATAACTTTGTAAAACCTTTGCTGGATTTTATTTGATTATATGCCTTAATTTGGGGCTGGCTCTTGGCACCAATGTACTGGGGGGCACTGCTGCTGGGCACCAATGTACTGGGGGGCACTGCTGCTGGGCACCAATATACTAGGGGGGCACTGCTCTTGGCACCAATGTACTGGGGGGCACTGCTGCTGGGCACCAATGTACTGGGGGGCACTGCTCTTGGCACCAATGTACTGGGGGGCACTGCTGCTGGGCACCAATGTACTAGGGGGGCACTGCTCTTGGCACCAATGTACTGGGGGGCACTGCTGCTGGGCACCAATGTACTGGGGGCACTGCTGCTGGGCACCAATGTACTGGGGGGCACTGCTGCTGGGCACCAATGTACTAGGGGGGCACTGCTCTTGGCACCAATGTACTAGGGGGGCACTGCTCTTGGCACCAATGTACTAGGGGGGCACTGCTCTTGGCACCAATGTACTAGGGGGGCACTGCTCTTGGCACCAATGTACTAGGGGGGCACTGCTGCTGGGCACCAATGTACTAGGGGGGCACTGCTCTTGGCACCAATGTACTAGGGGGGCACTGCTGCTGGGCACCAATGTACTAGGGGGGCTGGCTCTTGGCACCAATGTACTAGGGGGGCACTGCTGCTGGGCACCAATGTACTAGGGGGGCACTGCTCTTGGCACCAATGTACTAGGGGGCACTGCTGCTGGGCACAGAGTTAAATTTTTTAACATTTTCTAATGGTGGTGTGCCTCGTGATTTTTTTCATGAAACAAGTGTGCCTTTGCCCAAAAAAGGTTGAAAAACACTGGGTTAGAGGGTTAGGGGGTTAGGGGGACACAGCGGAATCCGGCAAGTATGTATCACATTGGTCCTTGGCAGAAAAAGGGTCAAAGGTGGAATCTTGTGGAAAAAAACATTAAACAAAGTGGCTGGCCGGCCTACTAATTACAGCACATAATACGTAAATTATAACATTTCATTAAAATAACATCACTCCATTTAACCCCCCAGCAGTTTATATAGAAACCAAGTTCATAAGAGCAGTGCCCCAAACTGTAGCCGGATTGGCAAAAAGGTTTTTAAATACTGTAGTATATAGTGAGCAGCGCCAATCCCACTCAGCGAGGGCTAACCTGTACAGACTCTATATAATCATTCCATCTCCTTATTTTATGGGCAGAGCAGGGTGATACTTAGTTTCCCAATCACAACAGGACCAATTTCAGGGCTATTTAACAACCGGGGCTCAGTTCTTTTCCCTCAGTAATGTAAGCACTTAAAGGGGTAGTTCAACTTTGAATTAACTTTTATTCTGATGTAGACATTGATACTCTGAGGCAATTTGCAATTGGTGTTCATTTTTTATGGTTCTTCAGTTGTTTAACCTTTTCTTCAATAGCTCTCTAGTTTGGAATTTCAGTAGCTATCTGGTTGCTAGGGTCCTGTTTACCTTAGCAACTATGCAGTGGGTCAAATGAAAGACTGAAATATAAATAGGAGAGAGGTTGAATAGTAAAATAATAAAAAATAACCATATTAATATATTTGTTAACACACAGAGCAATAGTATTTGGCTGTCGGGGTCAGTGACCCCCATTTGAAAGCTGGAAAGATGTAGAAGTGGAAGGCAAATAGTGTGAAAAATATAAAAAATAATTAATGAAGACCAAGGGCAAAGTTGCTTGAAATAGGACATTCTATAAGATACTAAAAGTTAATGTAAAAGTGACCGTTAACTATCAGGAGTTATCAGCCTTCTCACAACACTGGTCCCAAAAGGAATCGTCTCACCAAAATGTCTCGTTATTGGGAATCTATAGTGATCCTGAGTGGATCTGAATAGTTCAAGCCAGGCCCAGGGGGAACTTCGGGACCAGACCTG
Source organism: Xenopus tropicalis (assembly GCF_000004195.4). Taxonomy (NCBI): domain Eukaryota; kingdom Metazoa; phylum Chordata; class Amphibia; order Anura; family Pipidae; genus Xenopus; species Xenopus tropicalis. The sequence goes on from NC_030684.2 coordinate 20,372,893, forward strand.
ATTTGAGTATTAATTCAAATCCAAGAGTGACTTACTCACTGTGGGCAAGAATCGTAACAATCGTATATGCCTAGTGGTGGATCTTATGGGAAGATGAGTACGTGCACCAACATTTTAATAGGTATAAAACAGCACGTTTCGCTGTCAATGAGAAGCTTTATCAATGCACTTCAGTATAACATCACAAGATAATCTGCATCAGCTGATATGAGACTGAAAGCGAGGCACCGCTGATCATCACTTCCTGGTGCAACAAAAAATAATCCAAACAAACTTCTGGATACTCCAACATATTAATTGTGTAAAGTCACCTTTATTACACATTTGAACATGTCTTGCCACAAAGCCCTTGGGTTCCCCCTAGATATGTCCCCCCAGTGCGCCAGTAATCTTGTGCCCAGACTTCTTAATGTCTAACCCATGTAACTTGCCCCACAGGAACACTGCAGGGCACAGATAACACCCTTAGTTACACATGTAACAAGGGACCAAATCTTATACAATCTCCCAGTATCAGGGTTCCTAAAATCCTTACATCTCATCATATCGTTACATGCTGTACAGTTCCTGCAGGACTGAGAACCATGCACCTTAGGAGTATGTGCAGTAAGATAGTTGGAGCCAACGAAAAAACTACATCTCTCTCATAACTGGGGGCAGGACAGACTGCCATAGATACCTGCGTACTCACTACTGTTCAGAACCCCATCATCGCTTGTTTATACAAGATATTCTTATATGTCAATCATGGTGTGAATATGGGCAAGGGTTAAATACAAAACACACAAAAGACTCAAAAGCTTTGCACCAACACAAATATATTTCCAATAAAAGGCAATCTTTATTAATATCATCCACAGGATATATGGAACAGACTGCATTAAAAACAAGAAATACACCTGATCCCTCCCCCAAACCAAGTAAATATCAGGGCATATATACGCACCCTCAATCAAGATCACAGCTATGAACATGCCGTTACACACGGTTGCAATATTGCAATAATCAAATAAATAAAAGCCACATGCCCCCACCACTCATCTTATAAACCTCCCTATAACTGAATCAAACAAAACATGAAAAATACCCAGTGCCACAGTAAGTGGGGGCACACTTATCTCAGTACAATAGCTCAGAGGCAGGTGTAACATAACTGGGGGAAGGTGCCGCTCACTCCATACATATCGCTGCCCACGCAGCTTCGTCAGGAGTAGCAAGCGCCACACTGAACCGACTATAAGTAGTAAATGTGAGGGGAGTGTAACCCACGGGTTAGCAAAGTGTGCCCCTTTGGAGTATCCATGTCAGCAGCGCACACATTCTATCTGTGCATGTACGTCCTGCCAGGGAATATTCTGTGCATGTACGTCCTGCCAGGGAATATTCTGTGCATGTACAACCTGCCAGGGAATATTCTGTGCATGTACGTCCTGCCAGGGAATATTCTGTGCATGTACAACCTGCCAGGGAATATTCTGTGCATGTACAACCTGCCAGGGAATATTCTGTGCATGTACGTCCTGCCAAGGAATATTCTGTGCATGTACGTCCTGCCAGGGAATATTCTGTGCATGTACGTCCTTCCAGGGAATATTCTGCGCATGTACGTCCTGCCAGGGAATATTCTGCACATGTACATCCTGCGCGGGAATATTCTGTGCATGTACATCCTGCCAGGGAATATTCTATGCATGTACGTCCTGCCAGGGAATATTCTGTGCATGAACGTCCTTCCAGGGAATATTCTGCGCATGTACATCCTTCCAGGGAATATTCTGTGCATGTACGTCCTTCCAGGGAACATTCTGCACATGTACGTCCTTCCAGGGAACATTCTGCACATGTACATCCTGCGCGGGAATATTCTGCGCATGTACATCCTGCCAGGGAATATTCTGTGCATGTACGTCCTGCCAGGGAATATTCTGTGCATATACGTCCTGCCAGGGAATATTCTGTGCATGTACGTACTGCCAGGGAATATTCTGTGCATGTACGTCCTGCCAGGGAATATTCTGGTCATGTACGTCCTGCGCGGGAATATTCTGTTCATGTACGTCCTGCCCGGGAATATTCTGTGCATGTATCCTGCCCGGGAATATTCTGTGCATGTACGTCCTTCCAGGGAATATTCTGTGCATGTACGTCCTGCCCGGGAATATTCTGTGCATGTATCCTGCCAGGGAATATTCTGTGCATGTACGTCCTTCCAGGGAATATTCTGCGCATGTACGTCCTGCCAGGGAATATTCTGCACATGTACATCCTGCGCGGGAATATTCTGTGCATGTACATCCTGCCAGGGAATATTCTATGCATGTACGTCCTGCCAGGGAATATTCTGTGCATGAACGTCCTTCCAGGGAATATTCTGCGCATGTACATCCTTCCAGGGAATATTCTGTGCATGTACGTCCTTCCAGGGAACATTCTGCACATGTACGTCCTTCCAGGGAACATTCTGCACATGTACATCCTGCGCGGGAATATTCTGCGCATGTACATCCTGCCAGGGAATATTCTGTGCATGTACGTCCTGCCAGGGAATATTCTGTGCATATACGTCCTGCCAGGGAATATTCTGTGCATGTACGTACTGCCAGGGAATATTCTGTGCATGTACGTCCTGCCAGGGAATATTCTGGTCATGTACGTCCTGCGCGGGAATATTCTGTTCATGTACGTCCTGCCCGGGAATATTCTGTGCATGTATCCTGCCCGGGAATATTCTGTGCATGTACGTCCTGCCAGGGAATATTCTGTGCATGTACGTCCTGCCAGGGAATATTCTGTGCATATACGTCCTGCCAGGGAATATTCTGTGCATGTAGGTTCCATCAAGCGCATGGTGTATATTACTGTGCAAGCTCCAGCAGGATATACAGTGTGTGTCTGTGTGTCAATTGTACCACAATATCCTATTAGGCGCATACAGGCACTGATATTCAATCATTTAAAGGTCAACTTCCCCCTTAATAACAGTGGAACAAATCTACAAGCGAAACCAAGAATGCCGCAGGGGTCATTTATAAGCGGAAGTGCGGCATACAAAGTGCCATTTTAGGCCATTTAACGTAACCATGTTGTATTTTAGCTCAAACACCGCATTTTTACCCCCCTACAATTCCACATGAGCCGGAGACACAACTGCGGCCCAATGGCGCCACCATCTGGAGAAAGCAGGTATGCGCTCAAACTGAGGTGCAAGTCCCGCTAACGTGCCGGGCTAAAGGGAAGTGCTGTGCCCCTACAGGGTACGGTACCACTGGAACCAGGAGCCAATACTTATAGCTGATAGGAACGTGTCACTATTACTTTTATCAGTGTGAATCCCCTAAATATGAATGCCAGGGCGCTACTGGGCAGTTTGGTGCCGGTATGTACAGCATTACATAAGGGTCCGGCCTACAGAGACTCCATCACAATAGCGCATACAATTTATCCCATAGGTCACTTTAGCTACTGCAAAATCAATGCACTTACTGCATTTTATGTAGAGTAAAGTTACAAAAAAATCCCCAAGTTTACCCAAGAAAGCCATGTATTTTTGGACACTACACGTTAGGGTGAATCTGAACGGGGTAACCATGTCTCTCTACTCCAAACTACTAAGTTGCAAAACTTTCTATAAATTAGCGTTTTGAAGCAGCACCTAAACATCACGTTACAGCTTACATTTTATACCATTTCTCCTTAAAAATGAATGGCAGCGCCACGGGGCCCCCGAACAGTTTAATGCCTAATGTGCTTAGGATTACAACTATACTCACTATCCCACAGTTACACTCTGTGCCCCTGATACCATCTTGCCTTACTATACTCACTATCCCACAGTTACACTCTGTACCCCTGATACCATCTTGCCTTACTATACTCACTATCCCACACTTACACTCTGTACCCCTGATACCATCTTGCCTTACTATACTCACTATCTCACAGTTACACTCTGTACCCCTGATACCATCTTGCCTTACTATACTCACTATCCCACAGTTACACTCTGTACCCGATACCATCTTGCCTTACTATACTCACTATCCCACAGTTACACTCTGTACCCCTGATACCATCTTGCCTTACTATACTCACTATCCCACAGTTACACTCTGTACCCCTGATACCATCTTGCCTTACTATACTCACTATCCCACACTTACACTCTGTACCCCTGATACCATCTTGCCTTACTATACTCACTATCCCACAGTTACACTCTGTACCCCTGATACCATCTTGCCTTACTATACTCACTATCCCACAGTTATACTCTGTACCCCTGATACCATCTTGCCTTACTATACTCACTATCCCACAGTTACACTCTGTACCCCTGATACCATCTTGCCTTACTATACTCACTATCCCACAGTTACACTCTGTACCCCTGATACCATCTTGCCTTACTATACTCACTATCCCACAGTTACACTCTGTACCCCTGATACCATCTTGCCTTACTATACTCACTATCCCACAGTTATACTCTGTACCCCTGATACCATCTTGCCTTACTATACTCACTATCCCACAGTTACACTCTGTACCCCTGTAAGGGGAAGTTTAAAAGAAAAGATTTAAAAATACTCAGTGGGGGGGGGGGGGGCTCCTATGCCTCATTCTGCTAAAGGTGACTGACCAATTGTGTAACGGAGAAATTAACACTGCTGGGGGGCTGATAAAAATGGGTAGGTAAGGTAAAGGTAGGGTGAGGTAAAACTCAGTGGTGTTGCTGCCAGAGGGCGTTAGTTGAAAAATGAATAGGTTAAAATCTGTGCAAAGAGTTGAGTGGGTTCTGCGGCAGGACTTAATTGGTTAATATATTCCTAATGGGGCTAAAAAACATACAGGGAGACATAGATACAGATATGAGGGCAACCAACCTACTATATAAGTATCTACTGTACTGTAATGATTGGAAGGAAGTAGAATATTGCTTTGCTCCAAAGGCCACAATGCAACAGCATGGCTAAAGCCCCTTCAGCAGCTCCGTATTATAATTATTCTTATTCTCTATAGCCGAACAGTCCCTCACTCTGCTGTGCTGTAACTATGCTAACTGTTCAGCAATAGCAACTAAGGATAATGAGAATACGGAGCTGCTGAAGCACAGATGGGTCAGTGAGCTCTAATCTTATCAAGGGGTTAATAGTGCCATGTCTGGGGGCAGAGGCAAAAGAGGCTTTGTAAATGTGTAGCAGGAAATGATAAACTATTAATGGGTTAGGGCACCGGCACACAGGCGGTTTTCTTACCCACGATAAACTGAGATACCGCGGGCGAAGAAACGTCCCTAGTTCCCTTCTCACAGGCAATAATGGAAATCGCCGGTGGGGAAACCTACAATGCGCTTCCGCTTTCCTAAGTTGCCTCGCGGGGAATCTTTGGGCGACTTGAGAAACCGGAAGCAGTGCGTACGTTTCCCCCAGTGATTTACATTATTGCCAATGGGAAAGCATTTTCAGGAGAGCAGTCGCCGGCGGTAGCGCAGATTTACTGCGGCGACTAATCTCCTAGTGTGCCATCATCCTTACCAGGGAGTTGGTAGGGGGCAGAGGCAGAGGGGGCTGAAGAGAGACAGCAGGGAGCAAACACACTGCTAAGGGTTAATATAGAGGGATTTCTCTCCATACTCACCCCCTGCAGCTCCTCTCTGATCCTCCTTCTCTCCTGCTCATGGTATGTGCCCCCACCTGTATAGTCTGGCCAGAAATGGGCCCCTACCCTGATGTACCGCTCCATTAACTCCACACATGCTGGAAAGATCCTCAGAAAATGGACAATAAGAATTCCACCAACTCTGCACATGCCAAAATGTTGTTGGAAAATGGGAAATAAATAGTCCATTAACTTCTCACATGCCGGTATGATCCTTGGAAAATGGGGAATAAGCAGTCCATTAACTCCAGAAATGTCTGGAAGATTGGGAAATGGGAAATGAACACTTTGTTAACACCACACAAACTACACTAATTATACACACAGTGAGAAGCAGTGAGAACCATAGCTTCAAACCCATTAAATACACTGATCTCTGAAACCCCAGACCCCTTACCCTTCCAAAAAGCAGGTCTCCTGTAGGCTGCCTTATGTTGTACCTGAAGATCTCAGCATGATAGAGTTCAGAAAGGGCTCAGAAATCTTTTTTTTGCCAAATGTTCTGAGTAGCCCCACCTTGTGGTAGGCAGGAGAATAGCACCCAAGCAGGAGAAACCCCTTTAGCTCTTATGAGACTTGGGCCCTTTTGCCTATTGGTGCCTACACACCAATATTACAACTAAAAAATATATACATTAGTTGGTCCAAGAATAAAAATTTAAATGGTAGAGTGAATTATTTGCAATGTAAAAAGTGTAATTCAGAAATAAAGTACCCCATACCTATCAAGTCAGAATCCTTTTAGTAGTATAAATGAGGTGCCAACTAGTGATGAGCGAATATGTCCTGTTTCACCCAAAATTAGCAAACCGGTAATTCTTGACATGCAGACGTGATGTATTTTTACGCGGGCACCTTTTTTTCCTACAGCACAACTTTTTTGTTGTGCAACTTATTTTTTCTCACTCAAAAAACATTTAACCCTTTTACTGTTGTTTGGCAGATAAAGATTCTCTCTGGAGAGGCGCTGCAGAGGGTTTCTAGCGATGACAGCTCCCTGGGCAACGAGCCAGGCGGGCTGTCATGTCGGCTCTGTGACGTGACCGTCGCACGATCGCATCGCGTCTGCTGCTTGGTTCCGCTTCCTTCTTCCCCCCAGCGCCGGCCCACTGACTTCCTGCACATGGAGGACTAGGACTGTAGCACAGAGGACCAGGCACGCTTCAGGACAGGACACTTACACACACTTACATACATTTACACACACATACAGCACACAATTTAGATATTCAAATATTCTGACTCATACTAATTACGCTGTCATGTGACTTATTTTGTTGTTTCACTGATTTGCACAATTTTTGTTTTTCTGTTGCATTTTTTATCCCTGTATTAGTGTTCCTGATCTGTTTTTAGCATAGCTTTGCCGTGTTAGGGGGGTTACGGCACATAATACGCTGACAGGGGGCTCTGTGTGCAAAAGCTGGGTTGGCAGGCGAGAAATCCATATGCACAAAAATACAACTGATTTGGAAAGTCCCATGTCTCCTGAACGTGCCAATACCAAATACCAAAAAGAAATGCAACGAACAACAGTGCAAGTGTAAAACTGCAATAAAATCACAAAAATGAAAGACAATTGGGCAAATCAATGAAATAACAAAATGAATTATTTCCCAGCGTGGTTAGTGGTCAGAATACGTGCCTGCCAGGAAAAGCGCTAAGGGAAGACTCTCAGGTGCCTATATGGGGAATAAAATAACTTTCTGTTAAATCTGGCGGCAGAACTAAAGGGCAGAACATTTCTCTGCAGGGATCGGCGCAGGCCCAGGACAGCCGGACCCTCGGCACCTGAACCAATTGGTGTGGCTAAGTAATAATACAGCCCAATGTAATGTAAAGGGTAAGTTCACCTTCAAAGCAGAACAAAAACTAGTCCATCTTTAAGTTAACTTTCGTGGGTCATAAAATCTTCTGTTCTCAGCAAGTTCTAGAGCAAAACAACACGGGAGCAGGGTCTGGGGGCCTCGGCACAGGAGCGGAAACCACGAGGGAGCGAATTTAAATTCATGTGGGCATAAAATCACAGCATTACACATTTAATATTATCCCCCTGTCCAATGGCTGCCCCTGTAATTCTGGTAACATCAAAGCTTTTTGTACCCTCATACAGTAGCGCCTCAGCCACAAACCTCCTGCACAATGTCCAATTGCACTGCCCCGCCATGTACAGCTTTGTCTGCGTAGCGTGTTGTGACATTGTACAGGAGTTGCGCGGCGTAGGCAGAACTGTATGAATTGCAGCACCAACTAAATCGGAAGGTACAAAAAGCTTTTATATCAGCAGAGTTGTGCAGCCGTTGGGCAGGGGGATACATCTCATTGGGTAACGCTGTGCTGATGTCCCTGCGTATTTACACTCGCTCCCTCCAGGTTTCAGTTTGGGGATTTTGGTGGTGTGTACTGGGCTCTCCTGAATAGCTGCGAATTGGGCACAAGCTACACGGGGCTGGTAAAAATGGGCCTGCAAAAATGAAAGGTGAGAGCTTAAGAGGCCAAAGGCAAGAGGAGAGGTGTTAGGCACTAACATAGGGGGAGATGGAAAAAATAATACCAGCAAGAAATGGGCCGCTGACGCCCATATGCATAGGATTGCCAAAGTATCTGGCCTATAGCATCACAATAGTGCATACAAGTTGTCCCCGCAGGGCACTACAGCTACTGCAAAATCAATACATTTACTGTATTTTATGTGGCGCAAAATGACAAAATATACATTTACCTTAGAAATCCGTCCAAAATGGGCACTTATGGGTAGTTATATCTTACAACTCAAAACTTACATTTTACAGCACCCTGTCTCCCATATGTCATTAGGTAACAATGATAAAAAAAGGGAATAAAAAAACAGCACTTTTTTGCTTGCCCAGTGAGATCAGTGGGCAGAAATGCAGTTAAAGGATGAGGGAACACGGAGTGTTTGCTCCACTGCTCTGTTTTTTTTTTGCAGGCTAACAAAGCGGATCCACACCCTTACGCACCTCTGTAAAACTGCATTGAGAAGTACAGAATCCTCCTTCCCCGAGCAGGGATCGGCCTGAAAACACCAAAGCAGGAGTTTTTGGGCAGATGCAGTTTTACTGAGGTGCAGAAATACGGAAGGGATTCTCACCCTGCAGAAAAAACGCAGACTAAGAGCAAACGCTCCGTGTACCTTCGGCCTAAATTGTTTCACTGAGAATAAAATCTAGTGTAATGAATTGGCCGTCTCAATACCCACCCATCTCTGTGCATTCAGTGCCAACACTCTATTGTATAGAGCCGCCGCAGTAAGAGAAGCGGTTGATGTAAATACGTACCAGCTAGGCTCACTGCTCGGGAAAGATTTTGCCCCATTCTGATTTCGGCACATTTGCTGCAGGCAGTTGTTTATTTCAGATGGCGCGAGCGCCCCTCAGTGCCATACACAGAGCTTGATACGGCTGCCTGATGCACTTTTACTCAGTTTGCCAAATACTGGGCTCTGTAGCTCCTTCCAAGTCATTGTTGGTCTCTGTGGTTTCTCTCGTTTTCTTTTGTTTCCATGATAAGAAGTCAGTGCTTTAAAGAAATAAAATTTCAGAAAACAACTTCAATGTAGGACTTGTGGGTCAGTAATGAAGAGAATAGGGCAGGGGTTTGAAGACAGGATGCTGCTGCTTTGCAGAGCGATTTGACAAAATTAGAAAACTGGGCAGCAAACTGGAAAATGAGGTTCAATGTTGATAAGTGCAAAGTTATGCACTTTGGTAGAAATAATATAAACGCAAACTATCTACTGAATGGTAGTGTGTTGGGGGTTTCCTTAATGGAGAAGGATCTAGGGTTTTTGTTGATAACAAGTTGTCTAATGCCAGGCAGTGTCATTCTGTGGCTACTAAAGCAAATAAAGTGCTGTCTTGTATAAAAAAGGGCATTGACTCAAGGGATGAGAACATAATTTTGCCCCTTTATAGGTCCTGGTAAGGCCTCACCTTGAGTATGCAGTGCAGTTTTGGGCTCCAGTCCTTAAGAAGGATATTAATGAGCTGGAGAGAGTGCAGAGACGTGCAACTAAACTGGTTAAGGGGATGGAAGATTTTAACTATGAGGTGAGACTGTCAGGGTTGGGGTTGTTTTCTCTGGAAAAGAGGCGCTTGCGAGGGGACATGATTACTCTGTACAAGTACATTAGAGGGGATTATAGGCAGTTGGGGGATGTTCTTTTTTCCCACAAAAACAATCAGCGCACCAGAGGTCACCCCTTTAGATTAGAGGAAAGGAGCTTCCATTTGAAGCAGCGTAGGTGGTTTTTCACGGTGAGGGCAGTGAGGTTATGGAATGCCCTTCCTAGTGATGTGGTAATGGCAGATTCTGTTAATGCCTTTAAGAGGGGCCTGGATGAGTTCTTGATCAATCAGAATATCCAAGGCTATTGTGATACTAATATCTACAGTTAGTACTAGTGGTTGTATATATAGTGTATGTATGTGAGTGTATAGATTGGTAGGTGTGGGTTAGGTGTGCTGGGTTTACTTGGATGGGTTGAACTTGATGGACACTGGTCTTTTTTCAACCCTATGTAACTATGTAACTATGTAAGTTACTAGAACTAAATGACCTTAGCAACCAGTGAGCAGTTTGAATGAGAGGCTGGAATATGAATAGGAGAGGAGCCGAATAGAAAAAGAAGTTAGGAAAAGTAACAATAACAATAAAACTTTAGCTTCACAGAGCAACCAGTTGATGGACGCTGGGGTACGTGACCCCCATTTGAAAGCTGCAAAGAGTTGGAAGAAGAAAAAGACAAATAGAATATAAAAAAATGAATAATTAAGACCAATTGGAAAGTTGCTTTGAATAGACCATACATACTAGAAGATAACGTTAACTGAATGCAGTGCAGACCAGCTTACTCCCATGAATACATTCTTCATTCCTGTCTTCAGCGGCACTGAGGGGGGGTGGGGGACTTTATGTAATTAGATGACATAATTACTCTTAGAATGGGCCTAAGTACTGGGCACATTTTTGAGAGTGAGTGCACACGTAGAAGGGGGTAGGCAGAGGTACCTGCTTAGCACCCCCCCCCACACACACACATAGTTGCGCCCTAGGCAGGTACCACTTCTGCCTACCCCTGGTTCCGGCCCTGGGTATGTGTCAAAAACACCCAGCAGTACACTAACAGATCGTGCCTGAAATACTTTACACAGCAAGGCCAGACTCTACTCACAGTAGGATTACCCTAGGAAACCATATATTTTTGGAAAAAAAAACTATTTTGGAAAATCCAAAATGGGCAAATATGTCTTTCTACTCCAAACTACCAGACTGTAAAGCTTTTCTACAGTTATTGGTTTTTATAAATATGAAATTAGTTAAAAAACACCTCAAAGCTTCCAGTTTACAGGATCCTATCTCCTACAGGTCATTTGGTACCAAGATAAAAACATCCTAAATATGAATGCCAGTGGGGTTGTGGTCAAGATGGCAAATAAAACATAGTCAATATAAATGCCAGCGGGGGTGTGGCCAAGATGGCAAATAAAACATAGTAAATATAAATGCCAGCAGGGGTGGTGGCCAAGATGGCAATAAAACATAGTAAATATAAATGCCAGCAGGGGTGTGGCCAAGATGGCAAATAAAACATAGTAAATATAAATGAAAACCATACTAACAGGAACCCAAACATTTCCCAAAGCGCTGACCAGGCTGCAGACCAAGAAGACTATTCACCCTCCCTGGACTCAGTGCAAAGCATCGCGACTAAAACAATACCTGATCCTAAACTCGGAGATTCTCTTAGTGATTAAATGGATTTACCCATCAATGACCGCCCAACTTGAAACTGTTAAAGTGGACTCATCGTTTCAGCGTCAGGATTTTCAAATTCTCTGTGAACGCATGTCCAATGTAGCCCACAGACTGTCCATTGCTGAAGACATTATATAAGTTTATCACTGACACATCATTTACACTTTTTTATTGAGGTATTATCTATATATTGGCGCGGGTTTAGTTAACACAACACAACTACAGCAAAATACACTCATTTATGTGGATAAAGAGACACAAATCTGTTTACCCCAGAAAGCCACATATGTTGGGAAAGTACCTGTACATATTCAGGGAAATACAAAGGGGTAAACAACATGGTAGAATGCAATAAAACCAACCCAAGGAGAGCAGCAGCCAGAACCCAAGTTTCACTTGTTTCCCCAATTCGGTTTTACAGGCAACAAATATGCAGAGCTGAAATGCAATAAAATGGCTAAAATATGAATAACGCTAAAAATCCAATTGACATAAAATACAAAAGATACTGCATAAGTATTAGGGCAGTTTTTGAAGGCAAAATAACCACACAATAGTAAAATAAATAAAAGCTAAACAATAGTAAAAGTGTGTGCATGTGGCAAATTGCACAGTGTGTGTATGTACAAGTGCTGTAAGTGTGCGACCCCCTCAACCCCCCAGAAATATATGTATACGTGTGTGTCACTAACTTGTATACAGGCTGGAGAGGCAGGAGGGCTGCTGAAACCAGAGGAGGGCCGCCATGATGCAGAGAATTGCAGGGGGGGCAAAGGCTGAAGGAACAGGAAGGTCCCTGCTGCCCAACGGCCCACTCTTTCCCCCAAAGGGAACTGTGATTTGGTGGGTTCCCTCAGTGCAGCAGCCACAGAGCAGGTAGCCATGCCCTCCCCACTCACTGCACAATCATGCTCACTCACACTCACACTCAGTCATACACTCACACACAGAAAGAAGCAGAATTAGCATCTCACCCTCCTGGAAGCTGCACCATTTTGTAGGATAATGTCTCACACACACAGCATCATGTGACCAGGGTGGGGCTCAGAAAAGATACAAAGTAAAAAGTATGGGGGGGGGGCTGGTGCCTGGCAGAGAGAGAGAGCTGCAATGTTATCAGGAGGCACAGAATCAGCACTTACTGCTGTCATTACTGCTCTCCAGTTGGGCATTTGCCCCGTCCCCCCCCCCCTGTTTATCTCCCTCAAACAGGGCAAAAGCCTCAGGTCCCCATAATGGTGTTTAGGGTTCCTGCACACAAGGCGCTTTCCTGGCTTGTGTATAAGCGCAGGCTGAGAAACCGCCCGTCCAGTTCTATCTGCTTCATGGTGCGTCTGTGCAGATTTTGGCGCAGTCAGTATCCATTTTCCTGCCGAAATCCGCTCTGTGTGCCAGATGTGGGTTCAGACACACCATAAAGCAGATCGTAGAAATTTTAGAACAAGATTTAGAGCTCAAAATACAAACTGATTTGTAAAGCCTCATGTCTCCCAAACGTGCCAATACCCCAGGAAACCATATGAAATGAAAGCCAAGGGCCCACTGAACAGTTTGATGCCAATTGTACATAGGATCAACAATGTATCTGGCATTTAGAGACCCCAAAAGTAAGTTAGTGCATAAATATTGCCCCTGAGATCACTTTAGCGGACTGGGGGGGGGGGGCAGGGCAGACCGGGGATCCCACCCCAGGGGCCCTGCAGGTGCGTGTCCCCTAATCCCCCCCACAGGGTCCCCCACCAGACGTCCTCCCCTGAGCTCGCGTAAGTTTAATGTGTCCCCTCTCCGACAGCAAACTAGAATGTTTATGTACCTGTGTCCCCTCTCCGACGACAAACTAAAATGTTTATGTACCCCAGTGTCCCCTCTCCGACAGCAAACTAGAATGTTTATGTTCTCCAGTGTCCCCTCTCCGACAGCAAACTAGAATTTTTATGTACCCAGGTGTCCCCTCTCCGACAGCTAACTAGAATGTTTATGTACCCCAGTGTCCCCTCTCCGACAGCAAACTAGAATGTTTATGTACCCAGGTGTCCCCTCTCCGACAGCTAACTAGAATGTTAATGTACCCCAGTGTCCCCTCTCCGATAGCAAACTAGAATGTTTATGTACCCAAGTGTCCCCTCTCCGACAGCAAACCAGAATGTTTATGTACCCAAGTGTCCCCTCTCCGACAGCAAACTAGAATGTTTATGTACCCGTGTCCCTTCTCCGACGGCAAACTAGAATGTTTATGTACCCCAGTATCCCCTCTCCGACAGCAAACTAGAATGTTTATGTACCTGTGTCCCTTCTCCGACGGCAAACTAAAATGTTTATGTACCCCAGTGTCCCCTCTCCGACAGCAAACTAGAATGTTTATGTTCCCCAGTGTCCCCTCTCCGACAGCAAACTAGAATGTTTATGTACCCAGGTGTCCCCTCTCCGACAGCTAACTAGAATGTTTATGTACCCCAGTGTCCCCTCTCCGACGGCAAACTAGAATGTTTATGTACCCCAGTGTCCCCTCTCTGACAGCAAACTAGAATGTTTATGTACCCCAGTGTCCCCTCTCCGACGGCAAACTAGAATGTTTATGTACCCCAGTGTCCCCTCTCCGACAACAAACTAGAATGTTTATGTACCCAGTGTCCCCTCTCTGACAGCAAATTAGAATGTTTATGTACCCCAATGTCCTCTCTCCGACAGCAAACTAGAATGTTTATGTAGCCCATTGTCCCCTCTCCAACAGCAAACTAGAATGTTTATGTACCCCAGTATCCCCTCTCCGACAGCAAACTAGACATTTCAAGGGGGTGGGCCAGTGACATTTTGGGGCAGGTCTGTGCTATCAGGGGGCATTTGGAAATCCAAACAGGCAATGTTTACCTGGATAGCGCTTCTGAAAACAGGGCTGTTAAACTGATGTCAACACTAGCGCTTGTTGGGGGTGTGAGGATATGAAGCCTGTAAAACAACCCATTTCCCCCATATACACAGAACCCCTATGTAACCACCCACACACACAAGGGAAACTAACAGGAAAAAATACCAGCATCATATTTCATACCCACAGAACAATTGCAAATATAATATGCTGCTCCGACATCATGAATTATGCCCACAAAGCTCAGAAATTGGAAATACTGTGTCAACGTCATATTTAAACCTCACAGAACAGAAAACTTGAACAGTATAAATGCAATGCCAGCCTTATATGTAATGCCCACAGGGCGCATAGTCAGTATATATGCACTGCCAATATCATGTATAATGCCCACAGGGCGCATAGAAATTATATATAAAGCGCCAACATCATGTATAATGCCTACAGGGCACACAGCCAGTATATATGCAGTGCCAACATCATGTATAATGCCCACAGGGCACACAGCCAGTATATATGCAGCGCCAACATCATGTATAATGCCCACAGGGCACACAGCCAGTATATATGCAGCGCCAACATCATGTATAATGCCCACAGGGAACACAGCCAGTATATATGCAGTGCCAACATCATGTATAATGCCCACAGGGCACACAGCCAGTATATATGCAGCACCAACACCATGTATAATGCCCACAGGGCACACAGCCAGTATATATGCAGCACCAACATCATCTATAATGCCCACAGGCCACACAGCCAGTATATATGCAGTGCCAACATCATGTATAATGCCCACAGGGCACACAGCCAGTATATATGCAGCACCAACATCATCTATAATGCCCACAGGGCACACAGCCAGTATATATGCAGCACCAACACCATGTATAATGCCCACAGGGCACACAGCCAGTATATATGCAGCGCCAACATCATGTATAATGCCCACAGGCCACACAGCCAGTATATATGCAGTGCCAACACCATGTATAATGCCCACAGGGCACACAGCCAGTATATATGCAGCACCAACATCATCTATAATGCCCACAGGGCACACAGCCAGTATATATGCAGCGCCAACATCATGTATAATGCCCACAGGGCACACAGCCAGTATATATGCAGCGCCAACATCATGTATAATGCCCACAGGGCGCACAGCCAGTATATATGCAGCGCCATCATGTATAATGCCCACAGGGCACACAGCCAGTATATATGCAGTGCCAACATCATGTATAATGCCCACAGGGCACACAGCCAGTATATATGCAGCGCCATCATGTATAATGCCCACAGGGCACACAGCCAGTATATATGCAGCGCCAACATCATGTATAATGCCCACAGGGCACACAGCCAGTATATATGCAGCGCCAACATCATGTATAATGCCCACAGGGCATACAGCCAGTGTAAATATGCAGTATGCAGAAATGCCTGAAAGACTGGGAAATGGGAAATGAACACTTTGTTAACACCACACAAAATACACTAATTATACACACAGTGAGAAGCAGTGAGAACCATAGCTTAAAACCCATTAAATACACTGATCTCTGAAACCCCAGACCCCTTACCCTTCCAAAAAGCAGGTCTCCTGTAGGCTGCCTTATGTTGTACCTGAAGATCTCAGCATGATAGTGTTCAGAAAGGGCTCAGAAATCTTTTGTGTTGCCAAACGTTCTCAGTAGCCCCTCCTTGTGGTAGGCAGGAGAATAGCACCCAAGCAGTAGAAACTCTGTTCCCTACACACCAATATTACAACTAAAAAAGTAAAAATTTGTCAAATGCTAATTCTTGACATGCAGACATGATGTTTTTTCGCATACAACTATTTTTTATTCTCATTCCAAACACATTAAAGTCCAATGAGTGTTTTTTCTGATTCCTACCGCCAACTTTTTTTGCTGTGCAACTTTTTTCACACTCAAATCAGTCAATGGGCATTTTTTTCTCAATTTTACTATCGTGCCTTTTTTTTCACGCACTTTATTTTTTAACACAACTATTTTCTCCAAATATATCAAAATCATTGTTATTTTTGTTGTGGTCAGTTTTTTCCCCAGTTTAACGAAAAATTTTACCAATTACGAAATGTATAATTTCATTGTGAATCCATGCCTAGCGAATAAATTTGCTCATCACTAGTGCCAATACCTTTCTTTAGATGGGAGCTCCTTTGGGTCGGGCCCTCTATAGCTATTGTACTTGTTATAGGTCGGTTTGTATGGTTTCTTGTATGTTTAATGTATACATGCATTTATTGTACAACCCTGCAGAATATGTTGGCGGTTTACAAATACATGTTAATAATACTTAATGCCCCAAAACATGTAGGGTTAACAAAAAACAGAGCTATTTCCCATTTGCTCTGTTGCCAGGGTGCAGCAGCCAGCAGTATGAAGGGTCCCATTACACACCTTTACTTTAGGCGCTGTAACGAAATTGTTTCCCCGCCGCCTAGTGTCACATTATAACAGAGTTCATTTATGAAAAACCGCCACGACAACTGACCCTCCCCGACAGCAAAGTTTAATGCCTACCTACACCAGTGCCGGGCACCTCGCCCCTCCCTGCGTGTGTTAATTTGCACATTTTTGTTCATTTACGGTGCGTGAAAAAACCAGTATGTGCATAGGTGCAGTCACAGGGCCCAGGGGTAAAGGGGCGACAAAAGAGATACATTCCTAGTGCCCCCACACCATTGCACCCTCGGCACGTGCCTCTCTGCCTACCCCTAGTTCCAGCCCTGATCTGTTTCATCTACAGGGGTCCTACACATGGTGACAGGCACATTACAATGCCTTCAGTGTCCACCCCACCATCTCAGTGTGTATGACCCCCATATAAACATACTTTGGCCACCTGAGGGCCACAGCAGATGGAAACACAATGTACCGGGGCTACCTCAGTCAACACAAATAGTCCGGCAATTACCAACTGGTAAGGCAGGGAGAAAAAGCTGAGGCAAATTCCGACAACTAAAGTTGGAGGCAGACTCGGTGGGAGGGGGGTGCACAAATAGATATTGGGGATAAAAGCCATAGCGAAGAGACTGACCAACAAGATAAAGAAAAGAGGGAAATGACACAAGGACACAATTTAATACAAGGTATGTAGAATGGTTGGGAGTAGAGTCAGACTGGGCCAGCGAGGCACTGGGAGAAAACTCTGTGGGCCCCGCCACAGCGGACCCATTGCTTGGTCTGTGAGTAGATCTAATTGTAGGAGGTGCTGCAGCGGCAAAGAAGGAAGCGGTGCAACTGGGAGGAATGGGGGTATACGCAGGTACAAGTCCCTCTAACGTGCCGGGCTAAACGGAAGTGCTGTGCTCCTATAGAACCAAGGTAAATCAGCCTGAATCCCCTAAATATGAATGCCAGGGCGCTACTGGGCAGTTTGAGACCCGGTATACATAGCATTACATAAGGATCTGGCTTGTAGAGACTTAAATATCACAAAAGTGCATACAAATAGCCATGTAATAGTCACAACAGCAACATCAAAATCAACACATTTTCAGCATATTATGCTGGGTAAAACCACAAATAAAATGTTGACTCAAGAAAACCTTGTATTTTAGGACAGTAAATCCTAAATGGGTAAATAGTTTTTTTTTTTTTTTTTACTAAGAATTAATGAGTCGCAAGGTTTCCCTAAAATTAACAGCTTTGACAAAATACCTGAAAATCAGCACAAAGCTTGCATGTTCCAGCATCCTATCTCCCTCATCATCAGGTGCCAAGATAAACCATCCTAAAAACCAATGCCAGGGGGAAACCGAACAATGTGATGCCCAGTGTGCATAGAATTACCAAAGTATCAGATCTATAGAAACTCCAAAATCAAAATAGCGCAGTCCTTCTGTCCTTCTCCCCATCACCCACACACTTTGTATCCCACCTGAGTAACACTTTACTAACTGCCCTAACCAAATACTCCTCCCCATCCCCCCACACACTTTGTATCCCACCTGAGTAACCCTTTACCCTCTGCCCCAACCAAATACTCCTTCCCATCACCCACACACTTTGTATCCCACCTGAGTAACCCTTTACCCTCTGCCCCAACCAAATACTCCTTCCATCACCCACACACTTTGTATCCCACCTGAGTAACCCTTTACCCTCTGCTCCAACCAAATACTCCACCCCATCACCCCACACTCCCCATAAGTAACTCTTTACTCTCTGCTCCAACCAAATACTCCTCCCCATCACCACACACTTTGTATCCCACCTGAGTAACCCTTTACCTCTGCTCCAACCAAATACTCCTTCGTATCCCACCTGAGTAACCTTTACCCTCTGCCCCAATACTCCTTCCCATCACCCACACACTTTGTATCCCACCTGAGTAACCCTTTACCCTCTGCTCCAACCAAATACTCCTTCCCATCACCCACACACTTTGTATCCCACCTAAGTAACTCTTTACTCTCTGCTCCAAACAAATACTCCTCCCCATCACCCACACACTTTGTATCCCACCTAAGTAACTCTTTACTCTCTGCTCCAACCAAATACTCCTCCCCATCACCCACACACTTTGTATCCCACCTAAGTAACTCTTTATCCTCTGCCCCAACCAAATACTCCTTCCCATCACCCACACACTTGGTATCCCACCTGAGTAACTCTTTACTCTCTGCCCCAACCAAATACTCCTTCCCATCACCCACACACTTTGTATCCCACCTGAGTAACTCTTTATCCTCTGCCCCAACCAAATACTCCTTCCCATCACCCACACACTTTGTATCCCACCTAAGTAACTCTTTATCCTCTGCCCCAACCAAATACTCCTTCCTATCACCCACACACTTTGTATCCCACCTGAGTAACTCTCTACCCTTTACTCGCGCCAAAAACTTCTTCTCCCCATCGCCCACACACTTTCAATCCAACCTGAGGAACTCTTTACCCTCTACCAAAACTGAATACTCATTTTCCCCATCATCCATACACTTTTTATCCCACCTGAGTAATTCTTTAATCTCTGCCCCGACCAAATACTCCTCCCCATCACCCACACACTTTGTATCAGGGCTATAGAGCTAACAACAGTAAAACCTTCACTGATGATTGTAAATCCTGAACTAAAGACAGAAATACATGCACTGCTGGTTGTAACTCCAGAACTACTGACATGAACACCTGCACCGCTCTTCACATCTACTGAGCTACTAACAGTAATATCTGCACTGCTGATTGTAACTCCAGAGCTGTGGACAGAAATTCCTACACTGCTGGTTGTGACTCCTGAGCTGCTGACATTAATACTTGCACTACTGATTGTAACTCTTGTAACTATTGACTGTAACACATGCACGGCTTACTGTGACTCCTGAGCTACTATCAGACCGGCACTGCTGATTCTAACTTCTCAGTTAGTGACAGAATACCTGCACTGCTGATTAAAAACTCCAGAGCTACTGACAGTAATACCTGCACTGCTAGTTGTGACTCTTGAGCTACTCACAGTAACATATGCACTGCTTATTTTAACTCACGAGCTACTAACAACAATACCTGCACTGCTGATTGTAACTTCTGAGCAACTGAAAGAAATACCTGCACTGCTGATTGTAATTCCTCAGCTACTGACAGAAATTCCTGCACTGTTGATTGTAACTCCTGAGTAAGTGGCATTAAAAGCTGCACTGCTGATTGTAACTCCTGAGCAAATGATTGTAATGCACTGTAGAGCGTAACCTTTGTGCTACTGACAGAAATTTCTACACTGCAGATTTGTAACTCCTGAGCTACTGACATGACTAAATGCACTGCTGATTACTACTGAGATGCACTGCTGGTTGTAACTCTTGAGCTACTGAACTTTATACCATTTTAAATAAATCTACTTTACAGATTGATAACTCTCTCC
>NC_030684.2:20393825-20473449 GCF_000004195.4 Xenopus tropicalis
CAAAGATCTTAATACATGGGACCCCTATACATTA
Organism: Xenopus tropicalis; assembly: GCF_000004195.4. Classification (NCBI taxonomy): domain Eukaryota; kingdom Metazoa; phylum Chordata; class Amphibia; order Anura; family Pipidae; genus Xenopus; species Xenopus tropicalis. Next base: position 20,393,860 of record NC_030684.2, read on the forward strand.
TCATGGCTAGGAAGAATCGCTACAGTGAAGATGGTCACCCTACCGAGGCTTCTTTACTACTTTGAGACACTACCGGTGCAAGTTCCTCTCCCCACACTCAAAATGATACAAAAAAGAATAACAACATTTATTTGGTGCTCTAAGAAACACAGAATCTCCCACAAAAAATCCTAAGCACCCCCATCCCGCATGGGGGTCTAGGAGCCCCTGACATACACAAATATTATCTGGCATCCCATTTACGACAAGCTGCAGCATGGTCGGACAGGGTACACTGTGGGAAGTGAGTGACCGTAGAAAACGATAATGTACAGCCATATATTATCTCCTCACTACTATGGAACATAACTATACCCCCAGACATCAATGGAAAGCTCCTAAATTCCATAAAATGGACTCTTTCCATATGGAAACAGAAAAAAGCCCCCCACAACTTTATACAGAAGCCATATAGGCTTACCCAGTGTTTTTCAACCTTTTTTGGGCAAAGGCACACTTGTTTCATGAAAAAAATCACGAGGCACACCACCATTAGAAAATGTTAAAAAATTTAACTCTGTGCCCAGCAGCAGTGCCCCCCTAGTACATTGGTGCCAAGAGCAGTGCCCCCCTAGTACATTGGTGCCCTGCCTACGGCACACCAGGCAACATTGGTTGAAAAACGCTGGGCTAACCTGTCCTGTACGGCCAGTCTGGTTTAAATAAATATATTGTTTCAATGCGTTGGATAGTTTTATTATAAACACGACACATCATCATATCAGTCATTTAGTATTTATACATTGTTTCATATATTTCTGCCACCAGCAATGATTCACAATGATTCGCAACTTTTTTCAGATAACACACAAGTTAGTAATAACATATTAAGAGAAAAGGGCCGTTAAATGAATGTATTGAATGAATGAATGAATGAATATTGAATGTATTGTATGAATGTACCGTGAGTGCAATAATATATATTATATATCTACAAGTTGCATAGCAATAGCTATCAAAATGTAGCCAAATCTGAATGCAATGGGCTATAGGCAGGAGATGCAAACAGCTTATCTCTAACGTTCCTGTCTAATATCAATATTGTCTTTATTAGGTGCCTTGTCACAAAGAAATATGGATTTGATCAGATGCTCTATTTGTTGTCTCTTTATATATTTATTCTGCCACTCGCTATCACCATGTATTTAGCAGTAACATTAAAGGGAAGCCCCACTCAGAAACTCTTTTGTAGTGTTACAAAAACCCAATGGTTTTAAAGTTGTCTGTAAATGTTATGACAAACAAACATTTCATGACATGTGACCAGAGATGACTTCACACACAGCAATGTGACAGTTGGTTTTGTCCGTTGGTTGACTTTGTGGCGAGAGGTAAGTCTGAATCCCCTCTGAGAGATTTTTTGCCAAATAACCCTTATTTTAGCTAAAAAAAAGATGGGAAATAGTTGGGTGATGCCCCCTAGACTAGCGGATGTTGCTCCTCTCACAGATTTTAGTGAATTTGGAGAATTTTAGAGATGACATTAATCTTAGCGCTGGTTGGGAGACACAGACACAGGGTTTGGCAGTTTTGCAGTTCTGCAGCAAATATATATATATATTCTTTTGACTGGGGACCCCATAAACATTTGGAGGCCATACAATACATAAATTTTTCCTCCCAGTATTGACAGGCTCCTTAGAGTTCTGCCCCTTTGCCCCGGGTATCTGCCCTGCTCTCATGTAGCAACCTTAACATTTAACTGAATACATTTCAATACATTTTTCCTTGCAAAGCAAAGCAATTGGCACAGAAATGAATGGGGTTGATCTTTTCCCATCAGCCTGTACAGCCCCCTAAAAGCACTGTGACACCAGGACCCACGCTTGGTTGGCAGCGCTGTCCGGAGCCCTTCTTTGCACCAAACTTTTGTATCTCTCCCAATCAAATTCTTCATTCTATTAAAGCTTCTAATAATTGGTGCTACTGGTTATTTATAGAGCAGCAAACATATTCAGTAGCGCAGTACAACTGGGAGGGATACAGAAAGGGAACCCTAGTATATACTGCTATAAATGGCAGAGAGGGTCCGGATCACAAGAGCTTACGGTCTCCTCTCTCTCCTGAAATAGAGCGATTTGAGAGACTTCCAGTGATTTGCAGCGACTCCTACCATCCTTGCTGATATAGAAAGATACAGAAGAAGACACACAAAAGTCCTTTTTAAAGACTACACCTTTCTCCACAGCAGAAGAACAAGAAGAACCTGCCGGACCCATTGTGGTTCACCTGGTAAGGAACCAGCATTTTTCCCTCTGCAATATGTATTACATAGTAGATTGAGGTTAAACCAAGAGGCACATCCATGGAGTTCTACCCCTAACTCTGATTCTTTACCTTGTTTATTTGGGGTCTTTTTAATTTGACATCTTTAGATAACTCTAACCTTCCCAAATCTCTATTTATATGACAGAGGCAGCAGAGATGGGCATGAGTGCCAGCAGCCGGCAGTACTACCGAGTACCGCTATGGGAAGGTAAGCGCCCCTAGTGCTAATAAATACACATTGCTGTGGTATGTGGGCTAAGAAATTCTAAATTATTATTACTGAGGATTAAAGAAAACCTGCTGGAGACCTTAATGTCTTCTTGTTTCCTGCATTTCTGTAGATCTCATGGTGGATCCCCCCTGATCGGGACATCTTCGAGATCAGGGATTTTTGAAGATCCACGGGCGGGTCCCTATTTGGAGTGCATTAGGGAACAGATAAGAGGAGACATCAGGATGGCACTCTATGATCTGTGGATGGCCAGAGATTGTGTGAAGATCACAAAGTGGTGGCAATTTCGCCTGAAGGCCGACTTCCGAGGGGACTACAGGTACATCAAAGCCCACCTAAAGGGCCTCTACAAAGACCTAGAGGCTATCAACAAGGTCATCCTGACGCGGAAACAGCGAGAGATATTAAGGTGCAGTATAGAATCCATCCGTCTTTCCCTTTCTTCTTTCTATGCTGTTTGCTGAAATGGAAATATTCCCTAAATGATGGCTATTTTGTAATGGAAAGGGGCTGATGGATTGAAATCAATTGCAATTCTCAGATTTTGTGCAATGTGTGAAGCCCATGTAAGATGCCAACGTTGTGGGGGAAAAATACCCACTTGTTCAGTGTTTTAATTTTGCTTAAGCGCGCCGATTTGATATTAATGTGCGCCCTAAGTGTAATAGGGTTTCTCCAGGGATATCGCTTGCTAAGGTATAAATAAGTTCTTTTGTTTGATTTTTGGCAGGTGGCCGCTCGGAACTAAAAGGCAAAAGGTAAGATCCGCCCAGATCCACCTTCTCTCCTATCAACCGCAATTCCACCAGCGGTGCCTGCACTCCCATCCTCCGTAATTCCACCAGCGGTGCCTGCACTGCCATCCACCGTAATTCCACCAGCGGTGCCTGCACTCCCATCCACCGTAATTCCACCAGCGGTGCCTGCACTCCATCCACCGTAATTCCACCAGCGGTGCCTCCCCCTTTCATCTAAAATATGGTTCATACACAAGAGCACCTTAAGGTGCTTGGTAAAAACTGCATTCCCTTTCCATCCATCCCTCAGACTGCAGGAGCCCGGGGTCTGCCAGGCTGCCCTGGGGCCCAATGGAAATGGTGTGTATGCTACCATATTCCCTTGTTTCCCTCACCCTGCTTCCCTTGATTATGGCAAGCAGGGTGAAGGCATTGATTCTGGGAGCAAATCCGATTGCCGTTAAGGAGTCAGGAAGGAATTTTGACCTCTAATGAAGCAGATTGGCTCAAAGCTTCTCAGAGGTTTTTTTTGCCTTCCTCAGAATCAATGAAAAACACAATTTATTATTTGTATTATTAATAAAACTGTGATTTTCACAGATGAACCATCAAGCCATGTGTGTGTCTTTATTCTGGGTATTGGGCTCATTTGGAAGGGGAAACACATAGAAGTTAATGAAGAAAGAAAGAGAAATGTACACATGTTGCTGCTTTATAAGAAACCCTGCTTTCCCACTGTATGTGTTCAGTCTGATTCCTTACACCCCCCAGCACTTCAGTACCTGTGAGTGACACACACCAGTCCTCCTGCGGGTATGGCTGCTCCACCAAGCATTCTCACACCGGGCTAACGGGCTGAGCTTCTGTTTATAATGGGCATTCTTGGCATCCTCCCATCATTCCCCATCATGGCATCCAGCCCTGAGACCAAATCACTGAAGGGTAAAATGCACAACACAATATTCATTGGGCAGATGAGAAGGTGCCTGTGGGTACAAAACCTGCTCCTGTAGGGTTACTATGCAGCCATATTCCCTGGATACACTGAATATTGCCAGGTGAGCAGTAAAGCAAAGAACCCACCCATTCCCTTATCAAAATATATGGACCCCTAGTCCTGCCGGTGCCATCTGAACCAGGTGCAACTGAATGAGGCACCGGGAAGCAGCAGCGGGCAGAACCCCTGTGGCACCGCGCCGTATACAAGAGCAGAATAAAGACCTTCCTAGCATTGCTGGAACAAACACCAGCATGGCGTAACATTAACATTTCCCTTTACCCCTAAAGCTTTAAGCTACTGCCAGATGGGACTTATTACCCGCTGTGTGTGGCACCCAGGCCCATGCCAGCGGATTGGCTGATACTTGGCCTGCGTTTATTATACACCGGCTGAGAATCAGCCCCCCCGGCAATAGCTTCAATGAACAGCGATACAACCCAAACCCAACTCTTTCACTTTAATGTGCCAGCGTTGCCCCCCTGTCCCATCTCTGCCCCAAACTGACACACAATTCTGTTACCTTACTAACTCAGTTTTAGAGAAGAGTAACACAATTACTGCTAGAAGTAAAGCTACAGAGGAGAAAGGGTTAATACTGTGCCCCGCGTGTGTATCCCAGTTTGTTACATGCTATTATTCCCATCATTTAGTTATGAAGAATAGCCCCCAGTAATGTACAGAGGGGTAACAGCCCAGAGTGGGATCCGCTCTCTGCTTGCCAATAGCGTGCCAGGAATCAGCACCACTGCCAGATATTTGCAGCAATGGAAACGATATTAAACCCCAACGCTGCTCATATTCAGACAAAATCGCCGGTGCTGCTACCTATGGGATTCCCATTACTAGCCGGGCAGAGCAGTTTATATACGGCAGTACAAGCAGACAAACAAGTGCCCGTGCCCTGGGCCGAGCATAGATGGAGCACACAACTAGCAGCTTCATTCTACTTATACTTTATTGTAGTTTGGAGCGTGTTTTGGGGAGACCTGCACCTTTTTCAAGCATCCTGGCAACACTAAAATAAAGTCTAAGCAAGCAGCATTCACCTGCTCTGTGTGTGCTCCTTCCCATTAATACTATGTACTATGTATATAAAACATTGCCTTAAGGTGGATGCAGGGTACTGGGAGTTGTAGCACCAAAGCCACTGGAGCTGCAGGACCATTCATGCGAGTTCCCCCAAGCACAGAAGGTTCCTGCACAGCAGCAGCGGAAGGTAACATAGGTTCAGCAGAACAAGATGGCATCAGTAGGGCAAGATGTTACCCACCTGCGTACCCACCCCATGTACAGCTTTGTTTGGGTAGCGCCATTGTACCCTGTGCAGGAGCTGAACTAAGGGTTTTACTGTACTACTAATATTTCTATCCCATTCTTTTTCTCTCTTTCAAACCACTATTGGGATGCTAGGGAAAACTGGACCTAGCAACTAGCTGTCTGCTGAAATTCTCCCTAAATATGAATGGTAGCACCATGGGGCCCCCAACAGTTTTGATACTAAATGTATATAGGATTACCACTATACTGTACCCTGATACCATCTTGCCTTACTATACTCACTATCCCACAGTTACACTCTGTACCCCTGATACCATCTTGCCTTACTATACTCACTATCCCAGTTACACTCTATACCCCTGATACCATCTTGCCTTACTATACTCACTATCCCACAGTTACACTCTGTACCCTGATACCATCTTGCCTTACTATACTCCACTATCCCACAGTTACACTCTGTACCCCTGTACCATCTTGCCTTACTATACTCACTATCCCACAGTTATACTCTGTACCCCTGATACCATCTTGCCTTACTATACTCACTATCCCACAGTTACACTCTGTACCCCTGATACCATCTTGCCTTACTATACTCACTATCCCACAGTTACACTCTGTACCCCTGATACCATCTTGCCTTACTATACTCACTATCCCACAGTTACACTCTGTACCCCTGATACCATCTTGCCTTACTATACTCACTATCCCACAGTTACACTCTGTACCCCTGATACCATCTTGCCTTACTATACTCACTATCCCACAGTTACACTCTGTAACCCTGACATCATCTTGTCTTACTATATTTAAGAGGTCATATGACTTAATTGGTACCTAATGTGGTTAATATGTACCTAATGGGGCTATAAAACATACAGGGAGCCATAGATACAGAAATGAGGGCAACCAACCTACTATATACTGTAAGTATCTACTGTACTGTAATGATTGGAAGGAAGTAGAATATTGCTTTGCTCCAAAGGCCACAATGCAACAGCATGGCTAAAGCCCCTTCAGCAGCTCCGTATTATAATTATTCTTATTCTCTATAGCCGAACAGTCCCTCACTCTGCTGTGCTGTAACTATGCTAACTGTTCAGCAATAGCGACTAAGGATAATGAGAATACGCAGCTGCTGAAGCACAGATGGGTCAGTGAGCTCTAAAGAGAAATATGTGAGCCATAATGCGTCCCGCTCCCACTTTAATATGCCTTTCCCAGTGCCCCCTGTTTCTCACCCCAATGGGCTATGTGCCCAAAACCACATAGCCAGTATATATGCAGTGCCAACATCATGTATAATTCCCACAGGGCACACAGCCAGTATTTATGCAGTGCAAACATTATGTATAATGCCCACAGAGCACACAGCCAGTATATATGCAGCGCCAACATCATGTATAATGCCCACAGGACACATAGCCAGTATATATGCAGCACCAACATCATGTATAATGCCCACAGGGAACACAGCCAGTATATATGCAGTGCCAACATCATGTATAATGCCCACAGGGAACACAGCCAGAATATATGCAGCGCCAACATCATGTATAATGCCCACAGGGCACACAGCCAGTATATATGCAGCGCCAACATCATGTATAATGCCCACAGGGCACACAGCCAGTATATATGCAGTGCCAACATCATGTATAATGCCCACAGGGCACACAGCCAGTATATATTCAGCGCCAACATCATGTATAATGCACACAGGGAACAAAGCCAGTATATATGAAGAGCCAACATCATGTATAATGCCCACAGGGCACACAGTTAGTATATATGCAGTGCCAACATCATGTATAATGCCCACAGGACACACAGCTGGTATATATGCAGCGCCAACATCATGTATAATGCACACAAGGCACAAAGCCAGTATATATGCAGTGCCAACAGCATGTATAATGCCCACAGGGCACACAGCTAGTATATATGCAGTGCCAACATCATGTATAATGCCCACAGGGAACACAGCCAGTATATATGCAGTGCCAACATCATGTATAATGCCCACAGGGCACACAACCTGTATATATGCAGCGCCAACATTATGTATAATGCCCACAGGGAACACAGCCAGTATATATGCAGCGCCAACATCATGTATAATGCCCACAGGGCACACAGCCAGTATATATGCAGCGCCAACATCATGTATAATACCCACAGGGAACACAGCCAGTATATATGCAGCGCCAACATCATGTATAATGCCCACAGGGAACACAGCCAGTGTAAATATGCAGCGTCAACACCCTGTATAATGCCCACAGGGCACACAGCCAGTATATATGCAGCGCCAACATCATGTATAATGCCCACAGGGCACACAGCCAGTATATGCAGCGCCAACATCATGTATAATACCCACAGGGAACACAGCCAGTATATATGCAGCGCCAACATCATGTATAATGCCCACAGGGAACACAGCCAGAGTAAATATGCAGCGTCAACACCCTGTATAATGCCCACAGGGAACACAGCCAGTGTAAATATGCAGCGTCAACACCCTGTATAATGCCCACAGGGAACACAGCCAGTGTAAATATGCAGCGTCAACACCCTGTATAATGCCCACAGGGCACACAGCCAGTATATATGCAGCGCCAACATCATGTATAATGCCCACAGGGAACACAACCTGTATATATGCAGCGCCAACATTATGAATAATGCCCACAGGGAACACAGCCAGTGTAAATATGCAGCGTCAACACCCTGTATAATGCCCACAGGGCACACAGCCAGTATATATGCAGCACCAACATCATGTATAATGCCCACAGGGAACACAACCTGTATATATGCAGCGCCAACATCATGTATAATGCCCACAGGGCACACAACCTGTATATATGCAGCGCCAACATTATGTATAATGCCCAAAGGGAACACAGCCAGTATATATGCAGCGCCAACATCATGTATAATGCCCACAGGGCACACAGCCAGAATATATGCAGTGCCAACATCATCTATAATGCCCACAGGGCACACAGCCAGAATATATGCAGCACCAACATCATGTATAATGCCCACAGGGCACACAGTCAGTATATATGCAGCGCCAACATCATGTATAATGCCCACAGGGCACACAGCCAGTATATATGCAGCGCCAACATCATGTATAATGCCCACAGGGCACACAGCCAGTATATATGCAGCACCAACATCATGTATAATGCCCACAGGGAACACAGCCAGTATATATGCAGTGCCAACATCATGTATAATGCCCACAGGGAACACAGCCAGAATATATGCAGCGCCAACATCATGTATAATGCCCACAGGGCACACAGCCAGTATATATGCAGCGCCAACATCATGTATAATGCCCACAGGGCACACAGCCAGTATATATGCAGCGCCAACATCATGTATAATGCCCACAGGGAACACAGCCAGTATATATGCAGTGCCAACATCGTGTAAATATGCAGTGCTAACACCATTTATAATGCCCACAGGGCACACAGCCAGTATATATGCAGCGCCAACATCATGTATAATGCCCACAGGGCAAACAGCCAGAATATAAGCAGCGTCAACACCATGTATAATGCCCACAGGGCATACAGCCAGTATATATGCAGTGCCAACATCATGTATAATGCCCACAGGGCACACAGCCAGTATATATGCAGCGCCAACATCATGTATAATGCCCACAGGGCACACAGCCAGTATATATGCAGCACCAACATCATGTATAATGCCCACAGGGAACACAGCCAGTATATATGCAGTGCCAACATCATGTATAATGCCCACAGGGAACACAGCCAGAATATATGCAGCGCCAACATCATGTATAATGCCCACAGGGCACACAGCCAGTATATATGCAGCGCCAACATCATGTATAATGCCCACAGGGCACACAGCCAGTATATATGCAGCGCCAACATCATGTATAATGCCCACAGGGAACACAGCCAGTATATATGCAGTGCCAACATCGTGTAAATATGCAGTGCTAACACCATTTATAATGCCCACAGGGCACACAGCCAGTATATATGCAGCGCCGACATCATGTATAATGCCCACAGGGCAAACAGCCAGAATATAAGCAGCGTCAACACCATGTATAATGCCCACAGGGCATACAGCCAGTATATATGCAGTGCCAACATCATGTATAATGCCCACAGGGCACACAGCCAGTATATATGCAGTGCCAACATCATGTATAATGCCCACAGGGCACACAGCCTGTATATATGCAGCGCCAACATTATGTATATTGCCCACAGGGAACACAGCCAGTGTAAATATGCAGTGCTAACACCATGTATAATGCCCACAGGGCACAAAGCCTGTATATATGCAGTGCCAACATCATGTATAATGCCCACAGGGCACACAGCCAGTATATATGCAGTGCCAACATCATGTATAATGCCCACAGGCCACACAGCCAGAATATATGCAGCGTCAACACCATGTATAATGCCCACAGGGCACACAGCCAGTATATATGCAGTGCCAACATCATGTATAATGCCCACAGGGCACACAGCCGGTATATATGCAGCGCCAACATCATGTATAATGCCTACAGGGCACACAGTCAGTATATATGCAGTGCCAGCATCATATAATATAATAATAAAGTATAATGCCCAAATAATATATTATGCCAACAGAAAGCAAAGTAAAAACACATGTACATTTCATGGCTGATGCCCTTGAATATATAGTGAAGGGAAAAGAAGAGCAAGTTGGTGGCACAGTGGCAGTTTGGGGCTGGGAAAGAAGCGTGACAGAGAAAGAAGGTTACGTTTGGTGGGAGAGGTGGAAAGGAGTTATCAGAATAGCGGTCAGGGAAACAGTGAGTTTATAGGGAGGGCACTGCAGATTTAGAGAGAAGGTGGCATCAAGGGGTTAATAGTGCCATGTCTGGGGGCAGAGGCAAAAGAGGCTTTGTAAATGTGTAGCAGGAAATGATAAACTATTAATGGGTTAGGGCACCGGCACACAGGGCGTTTTCTTACCCACGATAAACTGAGATACCGCGGGCGAAGAAACGTCCCTAGTTCCCTTCTCACAGGCAATAATGGAAATCGCCGGTGGGGAAACCTACAATGCGCTTCCGCTTTCCTAAGTTGCCTCGCGGGGAATCTTTGGCCGACTTGAGAAACCGGAAGCAGCGCGTACGTTTCCCCCCAGTGATTTACATTATTGCCAATGGGAAAGCATTTTCAGGAGAGCAGTCGCCGGCGGTAGCGCAGATTTACTGCGGGCGACTAATCTCCTAGTGTGCCATCATCCTTACCAGGGAGTTGGTAGGGGGCAGAGGCAGAGGGGGCTGAAGAGAGACGGCAGGGAGCAAACACACTGCTAAGGGTTAATATAGAGGGATTTCTCTCCATACTCACCCCCTGCAGCTCCTCTCTGATCCTCCTTCTCTCCTGCTCATGGTATGTGCCCCCACCTGTATAGTCTGGCCAGAAATGGGCCCCTACCCTGATGTACCGCTCCATTAACTCCACACATGCTGGAAAGATCCTTGGAAAATGGGCAATAAACATTCCATTAACTCCACACATGCCGGTACGATCCTTGGAAAAAGGGCAATAAACATTCCATTAACTCCACACATGCTGGTACAATCCTTGGAAAAAGGGCAATAAGCATTCCATTAACTCCACACATGCCGGTACGATCCTTGGAAAAAGGGCAATTAGCATTCCATTAACTCCCCACATGCCGGTACGATCCTTGGAAAAAGGGCAATTAGCATTCCATTAACTCCACACATGCCGGTACGATCCTTGGAAAAAGGGCAATTAGCATTCCATTAACTCCACACATGCTGGTACGATCCTTGGAAAAAGGGCAATAAGCATTCCATTAACTCCACACATGCCGGTACGATCCTTGGAAAAAGGGCAATAAGCATTCCATTAACTCCACACATGCCAAATTGTTGCTGGAAAATGGGGAATACGCAGTCCATTAACTCCAGAAATGCCTGAAAGACTGGGAAATGGGAAATGAACACTTTGTTAACACCACACAAAATACACTAATTATACACACAGTGAGAAGCAGTGAGAACCATAGCTTCAAATCCATTAAATACACTGATCTCTGAAACCCCAGACCCCTTACCCTTCCAAAAAGCAGGTCTCCTGTAGGCTGCCTTATGTTGTACCTGAAGATCTCAGCATGATAGAGTTCAGAAATCTTTTGTGTTGCCAAGTGTTCTCAGTAGCCCCTCCTTGTGGTAGGCAGGAGAATTGCACCCAAGCAGTAGAAACCCTGTTCCCTACACACCAATATTACAACTAAAAAATTAAAAATTTGTCAAATGCTAATTCTTGACATGCAGACGTGATGTTTTTTCGCATACAACTATTTTTTATTCTCATTCCAAACACATTAAAGTCAATGAGTGGTTTTTCGGATTCCTACCGCCAACTTTTTTTGCTGTGCAACTTTTTTAACACTCAAATCAGTCAATGGGCATTTTTTTCTCAATTTTACTATCGTGCCTTTTTTTTCACGCACTTTATTTTTTAACACAACTATTTTCTCCAAATATATCAAAATCATTGTTATTTTTGTTGTGGTCAGTTTTTTCCCCAGTTTAACGAAAAATTTTACCAATTACGAAATGTATAATTTCACTGTGAATCCATGCCTAACGAATAAATTTGCTCATCACTAGTGCCAATACCTTTCTTTAGATGGGAGCTCCTTTGGGACGGGCCCTCTATAGCTATTGTACTTGTTATAGGTCGGTTTGTATGGTTTCTTGTATGTTTAATGTATACATGCATTTATTGTACAACCCTGCAGAATATATTGGCGGTTTACAAATACATGTTAATAATACTTAATGCCCCCAAAACATGTAGGGTTAAGAAAAAACAGAGCTATTTCCCATTTGCTCTGTTGCCAGGGTGCAGCAGCCAGCAGAATGAAGGGTCCCATTACACACCTTTACTTTAGGCGCTGTAACGAAATTGTTTCCCCGCCGCCTAGTATCACATTATAACAGAGTTCATTTATGAAAAACCGCCACGACAACTGACCCCTCCCCGACAGCAAAGTTTAATGCCTACCTACACCAGTGCCGGGCACCTCGCCCCTCCCCTGCGTGTGTTAATTTGCACATTTTTGTTCATTTACGGTGCGTGAATAAACCAGTATGTGCATAGGTGCAGTCACAGGGCCCAGGGGTAAAGGGGCGACAAAAGAGATACATTCCTAGTGCCCCCACACCATTGCACCCTCGGCACGTGCCTCTCTGCCTACCCCTAGTTCCAGCCCTGATCTGTTTCATCTACAGGGGTCCTACACATGGTGACAGGCACATTACAATGCCTTCAGTGTCCACCCCACCATCTCAGTGTGTATGACCCCCATATAAACAAACTTTGGCCACCTGAGGGCCACAGCAGATGGAAACACAATGTACTGGGGCTACCTTAGTCAACACCATAGTCCGGCAATTACCAACTGGTAAGGCAGGGAGAAAAAGCTGAGCAAATTCCGACAACTAAAGTTGGAGGCAGACTCAGTGGGAGGGGGGTGCACAAATAGATATTGGGATAAAAGTCATAGTGAAGAGACTGACCAACAAGATAAAGAAAAGAGGGAAATGACACAAGGGACAATTTAATACAAGGTATGTAGAATGGTTGGGAGTAGAGTCAGACTGGGCCAGCGAGGCACTGGGAGAAAACTCTGTGGGCCCCGCCACAGCGGACATATTGCTTGGTCTGTGAGTAGATCTAATTGTAGGAGGTGCTGCAGCGGCAAAGAAGGAAGCGGTGCAACTGGGAGGAATGGGGGTATACGCAGGTACAAGTCCCTCTAACGTGCCGGGCTAAACGGAAGTGCTGTGCTCCTATAGAACCAAGGTAAATCAGCCTGAATCCCCTAAATATGAATGCCAGGGCGCTACTGGGCAGTTTGATACCCGGTATGCATAGCATTACATAAGGATCTGGCTTGTAGAGACTTAAATATCACAAAAGTGCATACAAATAGCCATGTAATAGTCACAACAGCAACAGCAAAATCAACACATTTTCAGAATATTATGCTGGGTAAAACCACAAATAAAATGTTGACTCAAGAAAACCTTGTATTTTAGGACAGTAAATCCTAAATGGGTAAATAGTAAAAAAAAAAACAAAAAAAAAAAAAACTAAGAATTAATGAGTCGCAAGGTTTCCCTAAAATTAACAGCTTTGACAAAATACCTGAAAATCACCACAAAGCTTGCATGTTCCAGCATCCTATCTCCCTCATCATCAGGTGCCAAGATAAACCATCCTAAAAACCAATGCCAGGGGGAAACTGAACAATGTGATGCCCAGTGTGCATAGAATTACCAAAGTATCAGATCTATAGAAACTCCAAAATCAAAATAGCGCAGTCCTTCTGTCCTTCTCCCCATCATCCACACACTTTGTATCCCACCTGAGTAACACTTTACTAACTGCCCCAACCAAATACTCCTCCCCATCACCCACACACTTTGTATCCCACCTGAGTAACACTTTACTAACTGCCCTAACCAAATACTCCTCCCCATCCCCCCACACACTTTGTATCCCACCTGAGCAACTCTTTACCCTCTGCTCCAACCAAATACTCCTTCCCATCACCCACACACTTTGTATCCCACCTGAGTAACACTTTACCCTCTGCCCCTACCAAATACTCCTCCCCATCACCCACACACTTTGTATCCCACCTGAGTAACACTTTACTAACTGCCCTAACCAAATACTCCTCCCCATCCCCCCACACACTTTGTATCCCACCTGAGCAACTCTTTACCCTCTGCCCCGACCAAATACTCCTTCCTATCACCCACACACTTTGTATCCCACCTAAGTAACTCTCTACCCTTTACTCGCACCAAAAACTTCTTCTCCCCATCGCCCACACACTTTCTATCCAACCTGAGGAACTCTTTACCCTCTACCAAAACCGAATACTCATTTTCTCATTTTTACCCTCTGCACCGGCCAAATACTCCTTCTCCCCATCACCCACACACTTTGTATCCCACCTAAGTAACTCTCTACCCTTTACTCGTGCCAAAAACTCCTTCTCCCTATCGCCCACACACTTTCTATCCAGCCTGAGGAACTCTTTACCCTCTACCAAAACTGAATACTCATTTTCCCCATCATCCACACACTTTTTATCCCACCTGAGTAACTCTTTAATCTCTGCCCTTACCAAATACTCCTCCCCATCCCCCCACACACTTTGTATCCCACCTGAGTAACTCTCTACCCTTTACTCGTGCCAAAAACTCCTTCTCCCCATCACCCACACACTTTCTATCCAACCTGAGGAACTCTTTACCCTCTACCAAAACCGAATGCTCATTTTCTCATTTTTACCCTCTGCACCGGCCAAATACTCCTTCTGCCCATCACCCACACACTTTGTATCCCACCTAAGTAACTCTTTACCCTCTGCCCCAACGAAATACTCCTTCCCATCACCCACACACTTTGTATCCCACCTGAGTAACTCTTTACCCTCTGCCCCAAACAAATACTCCTTCCCATCACCCACACACTTTGTATCCCACCTGAGTAACTCTTTACCCTCTGCCCCAAACAAATACTCCTTCCCATCACCCACACACTTTGTATCCCACCTGAGTAACTCTTTACCCTCTGCCCCAAACAAATACTCCTTCCCATCGCCCACACACTTTGTATCCCACCTGAGTAACTCTTTACCCTCTGCCCCAACCAAATACTCCTTCCCATCACCCGCACACTTTGTATCCCACCTAAGTAACTCTCTACCCTCTGCCCCAACCAATACTCCTTCTCCCCATCCCCCCACACACTTTGTATCCCACCTAAGTAACTCTCTACCCTTTACTCGCACCAAAAACTCCTTCTCCCCATCGCCCACACACTTTCTATCCAACCTGAGGAACTCTTTACCCTCTACCAAAACCGAATACTCATTTTCTCATTTTTACCCTCTGCACCAGCCAAATACTCCTTCTGCCCATCACCCACACACTTTATATCCCACCTGAGAGACACTTTACCATCTGTCCCAACCAAATACTCCTCCCCATCACCCACACAATTTGTATCAGGGCTATAGAGCTAAAGACAGAAATACATGCACTACTGATTGTAACTCTTGTAACTATTGACTGTAACACATGCACGGCTTATTGTAACTCCTGAGATACTATCAGACCGGCACTGCTGATTCTAACCTCTCAGTTAGTGACAGAATACCTGCACTGCTGATTAAAAACTCCAGAGCTACTGACAGTAATACCTGCACTGCTAGTTGTGACTCTTGAGCTACTCACAGTAACATATGCACTGCTTATTTTAACTCACGAGCTACTAACAACAATACCTGCACTGCTGATTGTAACTTCTGAGCAACTGAGAGAAATACCTGCACTGCTGATTGTTATTCCTCAGCTACTGACAGAAATTCCTGCACTGTTGATTGTAACTCCTGAGTAAGTGGCATTAAAAGCTGCACTGCTGATTGTAACTCCTGAGCAAATGATTGTAATGCACTGCAGAGCGTAACTTTTGGGCTACTGACATGACTAAATGCACTGCTGATTACTACTGAGATGCACTGCTGGTTGTAACTCTTGAGCTACTGAACTTTATACCATTTTAAATAAATCTACTTTACAGATTTTGGATTTTACATCTACTACGCATCTGTGAGTCTGATGCCAAACGGACAATCTGGGCCAAATAGGGCTGATCTGACCACTGAGCCTTTCATTGGACCCAGATGCTGGAAGAAGAACAAGAACTTCCTCTTGTGCCACCATCTTACCTTAGGGCAGTGCTTTTCAGCAAGTCAGAATTATCAGTTCAAGCTCCTCTCAAAAGGTTCAACCTTTGACCGAGTCTCTCCATGAAGGTCCAACGTCTGGTCATTGCCCCGCCTCAGCTAAGGAAATAAGTAGATATTGGAAAACATTAGAGTAATGTGAAAACAATCACTGGGGGGCACCATCCAGTGATTCCACCTTTCCTTTTCTTTTAAGGGTATATATAACTTGATCTCTTTTTTAGGGAACCAAGGGTGTCAGGTTAGTGATCCACAAACAAAAAATAATGGCATCTAAATGAAATAATATCCTATTAAATAAGTAATAAAGTCTGGGTTTCCTTGTCCTGTATACTTACCAATGCTGCCCCAGAAGCAAGGTTCTCACGCCTCATGGAGCTCTAGGAGATTCTATCTTCCCCCTGTGTCTGAGTTGCTTTTTACCTGAGAGAACAATTCACTGACGTTAATATACTCGGCTCATTACGGCAGAATAGTAGAAGGGAATACAGAATGTGAGTTCTAGAGTACGGTAAGGATCTGACTGATCACTGCACAGCGCTACAGATCCCACAGGAAACGTATTTCCCAAAATACAAAGTAAATCAGAGACCCAGTCTAAGGGTAATGGCACAGGGGGAGACCCCTGCGGTACCTACAGTCCCCACCGTATTGGCCACTCACTGTAGCACCCAGGCATTTCCACGTGCTCACACTACAGAGCAAACTGCCATATCCTTTATGTTTCATCCATGTTGGCCTTTATATCATTTAGTTCTGTTAGCCCAGAGCAGGGGTCCTCACACTTTTTAAACAGGGGACCAGTTCACGGGCCCTCAGACTGTTGGGGGGCGGAATACAGTGTGCATCACCGCGTCACACTGGCCCAAGTGTCTAAGGACCACGCTGAGGCAGACAGGTAGTAGTCAGGGGTGAGGACGCAGCGGGAGCCGGTAAATGACCTTGGCAGGCCGTATCTGGCCCACGGCCTATGGTTTGAGGAGCCCTGGGCTAGAGTCTTACTCGTGTCCTACTAAACTGTGTGCGGAACTAAAACTTGCAGTCTTGAACTTTTTGCAGTTTCTATTCTAATAATTGCTTTGTCTGTTGTTACTTTATAATACAAAAGAGCAATGAATATCCTAAAAAGTATATCCTTATAACTCCACACAAATTTAACATTAAGTCCAGTGGATCTCAGGTGTCCAGGGTACATATAATTCATGTACATTGAGTATAATATATATATATAAAATCAATAAAGTTTATTAATATGCCTCTTGCTCTAAAATACCCTACAGGGGGCCCTACAACAACAGTAACTCCTGTATAGACAAATACATTTTACCCAAACGAGAACCATTCCCAAAAGAAATAAAATAATAAGTCACACAAATCAATCGGTTGGGATTGGGAGTCGCACCACTCAATAGATTTAATATCAACAGGTTGATATATTTTCTTTAAGACAAGTCACAGAGTCTCAGTGGGGGTATGTGAATCCACATGACATTCAATGATTATATAATAAGACTCCAAATTGATAATGCCTTGTATTTGATGGTAACTAAGCTGACTAGATCCATATTAGTGGCAAAACAATCCTACTGGGTTTATTAAAACCTAAATAGTTATTTATTGGGTTTATTTAACGCTTAAATGGTTTTTGTCAGACTTAAGGCATGGTGATCCAAATTACAGAAAGATCCCTTATCCAGAAAATCCCAAAGCATTGGATAATAGATCCTATCCCTGTGCTTCAGAATATGTGCGCTGGTATTTCCCCACTCTTTGAAGGTTTGAACTTCAAAACTTAGTGACATCTAGTGGGAAAATAAGGGTAGTGCACAAATTGACTAACAGTCAATATTCTGATAACACAATTAGAATACATGGGCATACTGCACTTAGGGGCCCATTCATTAAAGTATGATTTTTTTTTTTCAGAAAAAAATCATATTTTTTCCAATGTTTATAACCATTCGTACCACAATAATATTGTTAAAATAATAAGACGTTCCGTGGTACGTTCATTCTTCCACGAAAAAGTCGTATTTTTCGTACTTTTTCGTTACCCATTCCAGCTTTGGTATCGTACTGTTTTTTTAATGTTGTTTTTTTAAAATACATTACATTGGAACAGCCAGTAGAAGAAACCCCTGTAGTGCCCTGACACACTCTAATTGCCATAGGTTTGTGTTCCTGCCACTGGTTAGGCTCATGTCACACAAGGCACTTTGTCTCCCTGGGATATTTTACCAAAAAGTGCACATGATCTTCTTCCACATCTACCAGTCACTTAACCCTTTCACCAACAGCCGATTTGGTCACTTTGCAGGTATTTTCATTGCCCAACAGATTTTGAACATTTGTACACTCTTTAATTTTAGGGGGCCTTTCCTGGGGGGCATTTAAATTTAGCCAGGGTAAAAAAACTATATAATTTTTTTCAGGACAACTTCAAGGGAACGTAAAGGCAAAGATGAATAATTGCTAAACACATTCACTGCGCAGCGGGGAGCAATTTTGCAGTACACACTGATTCAAACCCTTTGAACATTGAAGCTCTGGAATTTTGTTTGTTGGGCATATCCCCCCTGCTTGAGCTCTGTGTGCCGCCCCACTAAGGGCCACTGGCCGACCAGAACTTTCTGTTACCGGCCACCAATAAGATTTGAGCGGGCCTATAGGCGCACACAGTAAGAGGCACGTCAGCACTATTCTTATTGGCAATTGGGAACAGCAGGGAACAGTGACTGCCTGCTAATTCACTTTAGCGCTGATATGCAACCACCAAATGTTTTCCCCAACGAGGGCAATTTGAGTGCTTCAGTCTTGTAAATGGTGGATAAGTTTTAATCAGTATATATTGCAAAATTGTTCCTTATGGACTAAAGAATGCATATAGTAGTTATTATTATTTGCCTTTACATACACTTTAATATTAAAATATGCTAGCATTTGGTGTAATTCCCCTTCTGCAACAAGAAATTGGCTTCAAACTGCGTAAACATAATTTTTATAGATCACAAACTCCCAGCAGCACACTGACCCATTCCTACAGCACTGCTCCAGTAAGCTGCACACTTCTGATTTCAAGGCCAAATGTTCCTCTAACAGTAGGTTTCCCCTAGCAAACCATACATTTCTGGAAAGAACACATTCTGACAAATCCAATATAGGTAATTGTGCATTTCTACTCCAATTTACCAAACTGCAATGCTTTCCTAAAATTATTGTTTTTGTTAATAAAAATGTGTGAACTTTTTTAAAAATGGTTTCAGTCTACAGCATCTTATCTCCCACAGGTCATTAGGTACCAAAATAAAACACCCTAAATATGAATGCCAGGGGTCCAATAAACAGTTTGATGTCCAATGTAGGTACATGGCTAAACATGTGCCATTTAGGGGCCCCAAAATAAAAATAATTTTAGCTACTGGAAAAATAACACATTTATTGCATTTCATATACGCTCACCCCAGAAAGTCATATAGTTTTGAAAAGTGCACATTCCCCCAAAACCAAAACAAGCGCACCTCTTTCAACTCCAACTATCAAACAGCAAAGCTTTCCTAGAGTTGGTGATTTTCATGACATTTCCAAAAATCCCCTCAAGGCTTCCACTCTGCAGCTTCTTATATCCCACATATTATTAGGTACCAAGATTAAACACCCAATGTATGAATGCCAGGGGTCCTCTGAACAGTTTGTAAAGGCCCCAAGATGAAAACAAACTATATTTTTATATATTTATATATTATTCCCTCAAATCCATCCATCCAAATGTCTTTCTACTCCAAAGTACCAAGCCGCAAAGCTTTGCTAAAATCACCATAAAACTTCCACTCTGCAGAATCTTATCTGCTACATATCATTAGGTACCAAGATAAAACACTCTATATATGAATGCCAGGGGTCCTCTGAACAGTTTAATGCCCAATGTACAAAGGTTTATAAAAGCACAAGGCATAAAGAGACCCTAAAATATACCTTGGGCATACAAATTTCATGTTTTACATTTACACTAATTCATAAACAAACCACCAGTTTCAGGGTATTAGCACATAGGGAGATTAGCCGCCCGAGATAAATCTTCACTACCTCAGATCTCCCTGAAACACTTTCCCACCGGTTTCCTCACAAGGAAACTTAGAATTTCTTCAAAAACCTCAGACGGCAGCACCCCCGGAGTTACCTGGGGCGGCAAAAAGCCGTTCCTAGTAACTTTAAGAGCCAAATTTCCATTTCTTAATATGGAATTTTGGCTCTGCTAGTGTAGAGAGCTCTATTACACTCTCTACACCAGCGCTGCGCCCCCCTCTGGCGCTGTAAATGTAAGTGCAGGGGGGGGGGCCGAGAGGGGCAGCATCGGAGGCAAGAAACGCCCCTAAGCGACATGTATGTTTTCCCACCAGAGAGTAACATTATCGGCAGTGGGAAAGCATTTTAAGGAAGCGTTTGCCCGCAGTAGGTAAGATTTATTGCGGGCGACTAATCTCCCCGTGTGCAGTCACCCTTAAATAATCTCTCCAAAATCGCAGACCTGTATCTGTAAGAGACCTGCTGTATGTACCCACATGTATAGCAGCCCCATGCAATAAACAGTAACGCCCCCAATGTTCCTTACTATACACTCTATCCAAATACTGTCTCACTGCAGTTTTCAACGGAAAAAGAGAAGGAAAAAGTGAAAGAAGGGAAATCTGCCAAAATACAGCAAATGTCATTTAGAAAAGTCTATTGTGGTTCAGCTATAAAATATGTCAATATAAAAAAATATAAATTTTAGATGGCTTTAGTTAAAAACTATTACAGACCAAATTGTTTTTTTTTATCTGTGAAAGGGTCACAATCCACAATGTGCAAACAAAAAACGCATTAATAATAAAACATGTTAAATAATAATAATTTTAAACATTTTCAGAAAACTTTGACACATTGCTCCCTGACACGTTTGGTCTCTTCAGCTTTATCCTGAGCATAAAAACATTGCTAATTCTTATTTCCAAATGATATAAAAATCCCTGAGCAAATGCCCTAAGCCGGACGTTGCAGGAAGTTGGTGCTAAAAGAAAAACCCTTCTGTGCCAATGTGCCACACACCCATGTGGTTTCCTCCTTGGTAGAGCAAACACGGCTGTAATAGCTATATGGGCCACACTAGGGAACCATAACTATAAATAACTTTTTTTTATATTTTATTTATTATTTTTTTTTTGGTGTAAATTGAATTACTTTCATCAGTTTCCTACCATCTCCTAATTGTTTCCCCCACCCCACATGAGAGACTTTACCTTTTCTGGTAACTGTATTTTTCTGGTTTTCTGCCCAAGGTTGTTAGGATGAATG
Source organism: Xenopus tropicalis (assembly GCF_000004195.4). Classification (NCBI taxonomy): domain Eukaryota; kingdom Metazoa; phylum Chordata; class Amphibia; order Anura; family Pipidae; genus Xenopus; species Xenopus tropicalis. The sequence continues at coordinate 20,415,608 of NC_030684.2, forward strand.
TGGGGCGGTGGCTGCAGCAGAGGCCAGAGAACCCCCTCCAATCTGACCCTCCTTCTACTGATTTCTTCTTTTTCACAATACAAGGCAGAGGCCGGAACTTGGAACCAACAGAGAAAGCTTCCGGAAGTCTCACTGCTGCAGTAATAAAAGTGAGTGAATGAAAGAGCAGCGCCCCCTACTGTCCAAACCTGCTTCAGCTCTCCAGCGCTCCATAGAACTCAGTCGGGTGTGAAAGGCTTTCAGTGACTCTCATTCTGGGTTAAGCCCCGCCCCTCTGCTTGGGAATGTGAAATGGAACAGCCGGAAGCAGGAAGCGGAACTGGATTTGTGCTAAGAGGAGACTGATTTCAATTACCTGGGGGAGGTTACTAAATGGAGTAATGCATATTGGCAAATGAACCAAAGTGTATAATAATGTGTAATGCCTCAAACACCCAAAGCAAAATCAACTACAAAAAGCCCAAGATTGTAAAAATACATATATAATAAATTACAAAAATGTATTAAAGAAAACTGCTACTGGGTTTTATTGTGATGTGCTGCTATGTGAGTCTATAGGCCGGCACATGGGATGCCACTGAAGGAGGGGCGTATGATAGGCAGCACTGTCCCAGAGTACATTGGGGGCGGATAAATGTCTCTCCACAAGAGAAAGGGTAAATTAGACCAAATGTGTTTGTGGGAAACACACAGTCATTTAAGACAAATTGCACATAGGCTGCTCCTCTGCCCAACAGGTACAACTTCCACTCCCACTTAAAGGGGAGGCATGTCTCTTCACAAAATAATACAAAATCATTTTATATATTATTTCCCCTAAATATTTCTTTGCAGGTAGGGATTAGTCTGTGGTTCTCCTTTAAGAGGAGAGGCTACCCATATAATTCATGTATGGAAAATGATCCTCCCCTTTTCCCTCACTAGGGTTGTTCCCAATACACTGCTTACTAATGTTGCAAAGTCCTCAGAGCACTTCAAGAGAATATCAAAGTGCGTGTTATGTCTCCCCCAGACCCTGCAGACCAGTCAGGGTTCTCCTTTTTAGAATTTAGTTAATAACAATTTGGATAAGAAATGAGATTTTATCCGAGAGGCATTGCAGATACAAAGCGGCCATGTTACTAAGGTTCTGTTCCAAAGCCCCACAGTAGGAGACCATTGCTTTCTCCTCCACTCCTTGACCTTCAGATAAATCATTTGGAGGACAATTTTCATTGTTACCAAACTTGCCATAAATAAAGTCATTTCCTGAATTTAACATGCTGATTTGATGCGTTCCTTCTTCCTGGAAATGATGAGAGAAAAGTCTAAAATTGAATGAAGCTGCTGATCCCTGGAACGAGCACTGTACTTTGTAGCACTTTGAGGTAAAGGGAATCGTGAAGGAGAAGGTCTTTCTGGCGATGGCCAACCCGATGATTGCAGGGTACATGGAGCTGTACTCAGTTTAGTTGGTAAGGCATTAGTACATCCAGCAGACTGGAGAGCTTCCTTGGTCTTATTTGGTGTAGGGTGGGAAAATGACTTGCCATTACGTGTAAATATCAATTTCAAGGGAAACCCCAGTGATAGCAGATCTTGTGAGATCTGGGGATCTGATCGATGTGCAGAAACTGAGATGGTAAATGGTAAAGCATTCTTGCAATTCTGACTCCAAGATTCTGGAATTCCTCGTTTTCTTATCTCGACAAAACCTGTTCTCCAGGTATTCTAATTTGAATTGGAGGTTCAGAACCTGTTGTTTAATTCAATTACTTAATTAAGTCCATTTTTGTATTGTCCATCCTTGATTCGAGTGTATCTGTGTGTCTTGCCAATTCTTTATCTTTCTCAGAAACAGCAGTGATTTGTGCAGTAGCCTTGTCCATTAATGACTGGAACACCACTAGAACACTGTCAGATTGGTCCAAAGTTAGAGGACTTGTTTGAGTAGTTTGGGAAGTGGGAATTGCAGATTCCGCTTCCGCCCCATCCGAGTTCTGTGCAGATTGTATCAAACAACCAATTTGTTGCTTCAAGAAAGCGACAATTGGTTTTGTGGACAGAGGAAGGGAGAGGTTTTGCTTTTTTCTTTGATCATTAAAGATAAATGAAATTGTAATCCAGGAGAAAGTTAAGTGGCACAGTAATGTGGAGGAAAATACTTGTAAAGAGAAATATTTAGCTGCACAGTAATAAAACATCACCTTTCCAAGATAATTTGGTGTTATGGTGCCATCTTATGGTGAAGGAGTTGAACTACAAAAGTATTTGACAATACAGTCCACAACCTCACAGTCCCAAAATTACTGAATATAACAGTGCATTTTTAAAGTGTTGAGAAAAAGCTGAAAGCCAGTGATAGGTTCTCCAATATCATAGAGCGATTTGAGATATAAACCTTTCAAAGTGTTGTAGGAGATCTTAACGCCAATACGTCAGGTTATTAAACTCTTTATGCAGTTGTATTAGTCCAAGGGGCATATTCATTATAGTGTGGAAGCCAACATCACCAGTCATGTTGCCAATAAAAACCAATTAGCAATTAGAATTTGAACGGTCAACTACAAAAACAAAGATCTTATTGGCTGCTATGGGCAACACCACCAGTAATGTTTGTCTCCAATGTTAATAATTACTGCCCCAAGTGTAAGACTAATAACCTTATGACTTACAATAACCATATCAATGCCATGGTCAGAACATAAAGTAAATCAGCTTATGCATTCCCAAGTAGAAGCAACAAGGTCAATAAATTCATTCCAAGGCTTAATAGTTGCTATAGTGGCCTGGAGCTAAAACAAAAACAATTATGCCTCCATATAACTATAGAAAAAAGTCCAGAAAAATGGTAGAGAAGTTTTCCAAATGTCAATCAAATATACTTAAATTTGCATGTAGTTGACCGCTTAAAAGCTACAATGCTCAAAAAAGAGATAGGTATGTGGCAAAGCTAACTGGGCGCCAGGGTGAGAGATTCAACAAGAATAATTAGAAGCCAAAACTCACAATTTCCCTGTGAGCTGAAAAGCCTTAAGTACGTCACACCAGTCCTCCTGCCGGATACCGCGACTCACCATCCACACTGTAGGGAGCAGAGTCAGGCAGAGATTTGCAGCCTCCAAATGGGCAGCAGGCGTCTCGCTCAGGAGTACTCCAAGTCCATCTCTGTAAAGAAAAGGGGACAGCTAGCAGGGAAAAGGCATCCCTAATTTCACAAAAGAGACAGCAAATAGTCAACTCCAGTCAAGATTAACTGGCGCTCCGAGATCTGCGGCCTGCTTGCTGGGCGATGGCCATGCTCAGAAATACTTAGTACAAGTATTAAGTGAAGGGCTGTCATGTTCACTTACTAGAGTTTTTAATATCTTCGAAACAATTGTTGTTGTTTACTGCTTTGTTCAAAAAATAGCCTTAAAGAAATATTTTTCTATATATATTTTTCATGCAGGGAACTGGAGTTGTGAGAGTTGTGAGAGGGATGTTCCCTTGCAAGAACAATGTAATAAGGAACTGATAGATACTACCAAGTTTAAGCATAAGAGCAACTTTATCCTGGGCAATATGGAGGGACACTTCTAGATCCAGTTGTTCTGACCCAGTACAATAAGGCACTGGGAAGGTTAATAACAGAAGCTGCTGACACAGCAAATAAGTTTCTCTTTGATGCTGTTCAGATTCCCAAAGCTTGCTATTGAACCGTATAAACGCACACTGATTTGCAGAATGCAGTACGCTAGACTCAGGGATAACATTCCCCGTGTTGCTGCTGTTCAGTGCGTAACTGCATCTCCCACAGAGGCTTCTGGGAATCATAGTCGAACAACAGAAAGGCCAGTGACTGCTTGAGACCTGTGCCTGTGGAGAAACCTGTGTATCTGCCGGAAGGATGAAGAAGGCCTGCACAGAATGATGAGCACCATATAAAAACAATAAAAAAATCTTACCTGACAACAATCTGCTTTCTGATTCCCAGCGTCCCCAAGTATAGATGACTAGAAGCATTTTATGTTTAACTGTGGAGAGAGGCAAAACAGGTGTAAGAACAACATAGAAACTGGTTGGCATAGTTCCATCTGCAACATGTAGGCAGTTAACTTATGGGCAAACTTTGTCTTTAAGTGATAGAGCTCCTAATTTGTGTATGGCCACTCGGGAATTATTGGCCCTGCAAATTCATAGAACTGGGCAGCACTGCAACTAAAGCTCTGCAGCACCACTTGCCAATTCTTTAATACACATTGGGGCACATTCATCAAAGTACCAGTTCGAAACCGGAAATGGGAAAAATTTCTGATGATCGCAAATCGGAACAGTCATGGTAATATATTGTAAAATATTGTACATATAAGTCACGAAATTTTCGTATCGAACGATTGTAAACGGCGGGAAAACCTTTATGAATTTGATCCTTCAGTGCATGATTTTGGAAGCCTCCCATAGGGCTCAATGGCACTCTGCAGCTCCAACCCGGCCCAAGGAAAGTCTCCCATAGGGCTCAATGGCACTCTGCAGCTCCAACCCGGCCCAAGGAAAGCCTCCCATAGGGCTCAATGGCACTCTGCAGCTCCAACCTGGCCCAAGGAAAGCCTCCCATAGGGCTCAATGGCACTCTGCAGCTCCAACCCGGCCCAAGGAAAGTCTCCCATAGGGCTCAATGGCACTCTGCAGCTCCAACCCGGCCCAAGGAAAGTCTCCCATAGGGCTCAATGGCACTCTGCAGCTCCAACCCGGCCCAAGGAAAGTCTCCCATAGGGCTCAATGGCACTCTGCAGCTCCAACCCGGCCCAAGGAAAGTCATGATACCGAAGCTTGAATGGATCCAAAACTTTTGTACTCGGCGCAACAATACGATTTTGTCATACAAATTTTGTTGCAAAGTACGAAAAAGTCACGCAAATGTGCGAAAAAGTTGTGCAAAGTATGAAAAAGTCACTGAAAATACCCACAGTACGAACCAATATGATTTTTTTGTATTCGGAGTCAATGGTACTTTGATAAATGTGCCCCATAATGTAAGTTTACGTTGAATAATTAATGCATACGTTGCCCCTGTCCCTATCTGGGAAGGACATGCCATGTGTGGGAATATTACAGAGAGGGCAGGTTTGGGGGCTGATTGGGGCATGCCAGGGTATGTAAGAATAAATAGTGCAGTGTAAGTGCCATTGCGCAGGACATTTATTGGTTGATCAAATTTACCCTCGCTTCTCTGTGGAAACGCACTAGCAGAATGTCTTGACCATTTGGGGGCCTCCTCTGCTTATACAATAATCTCCTTTTCTGTCATACAGACAATATAAAAGCTTCTCCCGGCTGTCTCACTACAGCATGTAGGTTCCCTACTAACCAACACCTGAACTCTCAGTCCCTAACTGCTGCACAATAGCCCAGGTTACTAACTCCAAACGCTACCTCCTTGTTGGGGCAAAAGACTGCCCTTGATACCCTAACAGCTACCTAACCAGCCCCAAGGTGGCACTGGCACACTGTGCTCCTACTTCCCCTGGTCTTGGCTAAGTGCAGCCCTCCTTACAGTCTCACAGCTGTCAAACTGACAGCACTGGCACAATGGGGGTATAGCATTTTATCCCAATAACCGGAAGTGACCTCACACACAAACACATTTCCAGAAGTGACATCACACGTATCCACAAAATCGCTGCTGAAGCGGAAATATTGTACCCCCATATGTGCAAATGCATCAAATGCCGTCACCAAACTAAACTAACAAACTAAAATAAATGTTACCTCCTTACAGGTATTATATATTTATGAGAACTGTAGCTTTCTCTACAGGTACAGTTCTGAGATCTATTCAAATGCAATGACTGCAGAAGTAGGACATGGAACTATTTAAGCCAAAGCTTAGGAACAAAGGTGCAGCACTCATAGGGCATATTTACTAAGTCACAGAAACTTTTTCAAACTGTGGACCGAAAGCTCGAATTTATCAAATTGTCACACAAAAACCAGCATCAAAAATGGAAGGGACATCTGCCATTGACTTCTACAAGATATCAGATATAAATTTAAGCTGTCAAACTGTCAAATTTGGATTTTTAGCCATTTGCAAAAGTCACAACTTTTTTTTTCTGTGACTTTTAACCCTAAAAATCTGAAAGAAAAAAAAAATTGGGAAAAAATAATCCCCCATATATCCCCCATAGAGACAGCAGAATTAGGAGAATGAGCCTTGGGTACAACTCGCAGTCTTGCACAGTGTCAGTATATGAATCCGGGACAGATCATCCCTCAACAAACAGCAGGTTTTTGCTGTGAGATTATTTATGGGGCATAGTGGTTTTATTAGGACCTTTTCCCTAGTCTATATTAATCAGATTAAACTACAAACTTTACTGGTACTATTTGCCATTAAACCTTTTTTTACCCCACCATGGGTACATACTAGTGCAACAAGTTATCAGTTTCAGCTCCATATAGCCCCTAAATGTCCAATGTCAAATGTTGAGATTTTCAGGGATCAAAATGAATTTCTTCTTTACAAAATGTATTCTCACCCTACAACACCCACAGGTTCCTGAAAATCTTACTCCGTTCTGCGGAGTTTAATGGGGTTATGTACTGCCCAGTAGCTGATTGCTTATGTTTCCCATGCAACCGGCTTATAAGGCACCGTCATTTTGCCATAAGAATGTCAAATAAGGGTAAAGGCACACCAGGAGATTTGTGCTGTAACATTTAAATGCTTTAGGTGGAGGCCATTATAGTCAAGGCCTTTGGCACTGTAGGCCATGGGTAAGCAGGCCCGGATTTGTGGCAAGGCCACAAAGGCCCGGGCCTAGGGCGGCAGAAGTTTAGGGGCGGCATGCCGCCCCGCCGCAAGAACATTTTTAAATTTATCTCCCATACGGAGCAGTCGGGACCTCTCCCCACAGCTCAGTATGGGAGTTAAAAGGAGCGCACTCGCGGCTGCGGGGGGTTGTCGCGCGTTTGCGCATGTGCACAGGTGGAGGGGGGGCACCAACAGGGGCGGTCTCGGGGCGCCCAGAAGAGAAATCCGGCCCTGTGGGTAAGAGCACTAGCAAAGCGCCACACGTGACATTATCCGTACTCCTTTGTGCTATATTGGGCATATATTGGGCATTGCTCTGCCTTTTATGTCTCATCAAGGGAAGAGGGAGAATTTTAGGAACTAAAAAATAACGTAAAATGTATTTTTCCCTCAAAAACATTTAATAAAAATTGATAGTACTGGGGAAGCAACAGTTACAGTGACTCCACAACAAAAAAGATGTGTCCTTTCCTCACAAGTAAAATAATATAATAGTCTCACTTGAAAGAAAAATAACATACACAAAAATCCTTTTATTAATCCCTATGGGGCTGGACAGCTGGTTATTACCAATAAATAATTACAAATAATTGACATTTCTGTTTGGTACTAAATAACTGCACTTGGGCTGCAGCTCTGTGCGTTATTCCTGCTTCGGAAACAAAGCCACCTGTATTAGAACCGAGATGCCTCATTAGATCATTTACTGAGTTCCACATCATAGACACGCTAAGCTAAGTCTAGACCATCAGATCTTGCTCGGGCATTCCGGATAAGGGGTCTTTCCGTAATTTGGATCTCCATACCTTAAATCTACTAAAAAATCAATCAAACATTAATTAAACCCAATAGGATTATTTTGCATCCAATAAGGATTATTTATATCTTAGTTGGGATCAGTTACAAGGTACTGTTTTATTAAAATAGGCAATCATTTTTAAAATTCTGAATTATTTGATTAAAATGGAGTCTATGGGAAACGGGGTTTCCGTAATTCGGAGCTTTCTGGATAGCGGGTTTCTGGATAAGGGATCCCATACCTGTACTATCTGCCATTGATATCACCATGCACCCACACAGTAGCAAATGCTTACCAGTTCTCAGTTTCTGACCCATTTTTTTAGATTTTAACATATAAATGGTTTATTGGCGTGCTTCCTGTGGCTGTGTCTAACGGGTTGATTCCCTTTCAGGCTAACATTTAGTATGTTATAGAATGGCTTCTTCTTAGCAGCTTTGGATTGGTCTCCTTTATTTTTTTTCAATGTTATTTAATTGATTTTATTTAATGAAGAACAATATGCAGGGTAGTTCGGTGTCTGGTGTTTACGGTGTCTATTTCTTCTTCTGTTCTGTACTTTCATGGTGTTCGTATTGTGCAGTAAGCTTTTGTAGGGTGATCCCTAGCTTAGGAGAAGATAGTATTCTAGAGAAAACCCTGGTCTAGGGTGCTGAGTGAATTCCTCTAGATGTTTTGTCCTGTTTCATTTAATAATAGCGTATACTCCTTGGTGAGGTTCCCTAATAGTGCTGCTTGGGGTGGTGGGGTTGCTTATTTATCTGCCTGAAGCTACCAGTTTGTCCCAAGTTTGTAGCACGTACATTAACTTTCTGTCATTTCTGTCTCTAAATACTCGTTCCTTCATTGGTAGCCACTGAATCGCCCAGAGTGGGGAGTGTGTTATTATGTCCCTTACAATCCCCTTACATTCCCACTCAATCATTTCCCAGCAGGCCTAAACGGTGCGTTATAGTAATATTGGAATTAGAAGCCCCCTCTCAGGCCCTCTCTCTGATCTAGATGTCCCTAAACCCCTGTCACAACCGCAAATCATAACAAACCCCATTGAATGGGACTTTGCTGGGATGTCCTGTACGGCCAGTCTGGTTTAAATAAATATATTGTTTCAATGCGTTGGATAGTTTCATTATAAACACGACAAATCATCATATCAGTCATTTAGTATTTATACATTGTTTCATATATTTCTGCCACCAGCAATGATTCACAATCTTCGCAACTTTTTTCAGATAACACACAAGTTAGTAATAACATATTAAGAGAACAGGGCCGTTAAATGAATACTACATGTACCGTGAGTGCAATAATATATATTATATATCTACAAGTTGCATTGCAATAGCTATCAAAATGTAGCCAAATCTGAATGCAATGGGCTATAGGCAGGAGATGCAAACAGCTTATCTCTAACGTTCCTGTCTAATATCAATATTGTCTTTATTAGGTGCCTTGTCACAAAGAAATATGGATTTGATCAGATGCTCTATTTGTTGTCTCTTTATATATTTATTCTGCTACTCGCTATCACCATGTATTTAGCAGTAACATTAAAGGGAAGCCCCACTCAGAAACTCTTTTGTAGTGTTACAAAAACCCAATGGTTTTAAAGTTGTCTGTAAATGTTATGACAAACAAACATTTCATGACATGTGACCAGAGATGACTTCACACACAGCAATGTGACAGTTGGGTTTGTCCGTTGGTTGACTTTGTGGTGAGAGGTAAGTCTGAATCCCCTCTGAGAGATTTTTTGCCAAATAACCCTTATTTTAGCTAAAAAAAGATGGGAAATAGTTGGGTGATGCCCCCCTAGACTAGCGGATGTTGCTCCTCTCACAGATTTTAGTGAATTTGGAGAATTTTAGAGATGACATTAATCTTAGCGCTGGTTGGGAGACACAGACACAGGCTTTGGCAGTTCTGCAGCAAATATATATATTTTTTTTTGACTGGGGACCCCATAAACATTTGGAGGCCATACAATACATACATTTTTCCTCCCAGTATTGACAGGCTCCTTAGAGTTCTGCCCCTTTGCCCCGGGTATCTGCCCTGCTCTCATGTAGCAACCTTAACATTTAACTGAATACAAATGGCAGAGAGGGTCCGGATCACAAGAGCTCACAGTCTCTTCTCTCTCTCCCCATTACATGAAATAGAGCGATTTGAGAGATTTAAAGCGATTTTGAGCTATTTGCAGCGACTCTTACGATCCTCGGTGATACAGAAGAAGACAAACAAAAGTCTTTATAAAGACTACAACCCGACATCTATAGTAGAAGAACAGGAAGAAGAAGAAAAAGAAGAAGAAGAAAAAGAAGAGGAATCTGCACAGTGAGTTATTACTAAATCCTTATTTGTTTATTGGGAGTCTCCACATTAACCCTAACCTTCCCTCTATTTTATATTACAGAACCATCCGACATGGGCCTCAAGAACAGCTGCCTGAGACCCAGGAACCAGGTAAGGCCGCTCACAACTTATTTTTTTTTTCTGCCCTCACAGAAGTCACTGTTGAGAAAGGTAACCAAGGGGTTAAAGGAGAGCCTAACCCAATTATAAGCAGCATTTATGTTCCATTACTTTTAAATAGAAATATAAGGGATTATACAAGTGTGTGCCCTGGGAATTACATTTCCTATATTTACTTACAAGAGTTGCCATATCATGTACGTTATCTACCATCAATACAACAGCACCCCTAGTGGTAATAAATACCTGCCACTTTGCTATTTCCCTCTGTGGTAGGAAACTGGCACATTATTATTACTATGAATTTAATAAAAACTGCTTAAGCCCTTAATGTCTTCTCTTTTCCTTCATTTCTCTAGGGCTCAGCGAGAACATCCTGTGGCCCCAACGCTGACCCCTATCTGTGCTCTATAAAGAAGAAGATCGCAGAAGAAATCCACAGAGCACAGACAGAGCTGTGGATCAGCAAAGCTGCACTGACACTGGACCTGCCCAGGAAAAGTGCAGCTGAGTGGAAGAAGGAGAAGAAGGAGATAAAGGCCAGACTCAAACACCTGAACAAGGCCTTGCAGGAGATCAACGCTGCTATCCAGCACTGCACTGTCTAGGTGCCTTCTCCTTATCCGCAGTTCCACCAGCGCTCACCCCTCCTTCCAATATATGGTTTTATACACAGGGGCACACTGAAGGTACTCGCTAAATTCTGCATTCCCTTTCACTCCATCGGTTAGACTGCAGAAGCCGGGGTCTGCAGGCTGCCTGGGGCCCAGTGGAATGGAAGGGAATGCAGAATTCACCTGGTGCTTAACTGCGCTCATGTGTATGCCGCCATATTCCTCTCATTTAACATCGCGCATTGATTCTGGGAGAAAATCCGATTGCCGTTAAGGAGTCAGGAAGGAATTTTTCCCTCTAATGAAGCAGATTGGCTCAAAGCTTCTCAGAGGTTTTTTTTGCCTTCCTCAGAATCAAAAAAGCGCATTTTATATCATCAATAAAACTGTGTTTTCACAGATTTACCATCAAGCCGCTGTGTGTTCTGGGTATTGGTTGGTCTCATTTGACAAGGGTTACATATAGAGGGGTGGAGAGTGAGAATGTATGTGAGATTGGATCAAATCAGCAGTGAAGAAACACTGAAAGGTTCAGTACCTGTGAGTGACAGTGCTCTTGCGGGTATGGCTGCCCCACCAAGCATTCTCACACTGGCCCAACAGGCTGGAGATTCTGTTCACAAAGGTCATTCCTGGCATCCCCCCCACCATTCCCCATCATGGCATGAAGGCTGTATATACATCCATCAAAAAGCTGTGGGGAAAGAAAAACAATGATTAATCAAATAAACTCAAACCAGGGATTAATGTGATAGTCACACAGTAACAGCTAATCCTTATAAAAGGGAACAAAAAAATAAGGCAATATTTTGATTGCATTTCAGTCTATAGGGATATTGTCCCTATTCCAAAATCAAGCAGCCCCCCCTCCTGCCAGCACCTTCTTCCCTAGCCTACACTGCCATTTAAAAGGATCTACAATTTTGCAATCTGCGTAACCATACCATCAAGGAGCAAATGTCTGACACTATGAATGACACCCTAAGGGCTGTACCATAAGTGGGACAGGGGGGATTAGGTGACTTGCATGATCCCAAGCAGACAGTGACTGCAGGTTACACATGGGCAGATGCTGACCAGTTTAGCTGATAAATGACTGAAGGTTATCTGGCTCTTTCTACCTAGCTTTAGGCTGTCTAAAACACACACAAAATATATACAATGTATTTAAAAATTTGAGTTTTACCATTTTAATACAAACTTTTGAGCATTTAAGTTTTGTATTTAGCTCCCTCAACAATTAGAAAGATTTGATCTCTTTTATAGTCAGTGATTGCTCTGGGCACTATATACAGCACTACATTTATTCCTCAGTGCTGTACAACAGTCTGGTGTAAATTCCCTGCACTGTTACACACTGGAATTAAAATGATATTTTACCATTTGATTTACGCCATATGCTAAGAGATACGTAAAAAATATATACCTAAAAGTTAAAAAGCAGATTTGGTGATTGTATAAGTATTCACCCTGTAACAATGCTAGGTAGAACCACCTTTGGCTGCTATTACAGTTGCCAGTACATACGAGGTTTAGAGAATTATAACAAGTCTATTAGACAGGGTTGAAACTGACTTATGTGGAGTGAGAGAGTCCGCAATGTGCTCTGTCCTATCTGAGCTGAAGCTCCATTTAGTCAGTTCATCAATTCCTGCTCTGCTACAGCTATCTCAGTCACCTGTAAATAAAATGATTGTGAATTGGAAATGTCTAGAAGCACCAACACTTTATTCACAAAGCGGTAGGCAACCTTATCTCATAGAAGGGCCCTACCAAGTGCTTTAGCGAGTAGTGTGCTGTCTCTGGTACATAGGTCTAAAGAACTAAAGAAAGACACATGTCGATCAAGTGCAACCGTTTGTATCCATATCAAAGACTGTAATTAACATTTTACTAAAATCGATTTTTTTAGTAACTTTAGTTTTTAGTATTTTCTCACTTATTAAAAAGCCAAACCCTTCTCGAAGCTATCTAATGTATCTGCCTGTACAACCATTTCAGGGAGAGAATTCCCCCAAGAATTACTTACCATGTAAATAATATACGGGTTCCCGTGGGTTAGCACTCACACAAGTCCAACATCACCCTGCACAATGCTGGAGTGGGCTACAGTTCCAGACTCTGGAGCATCCTGTACATTAAATAAAATACCAACAGTTCCCAACAGTGACCCAGCAATACTCTCACAAGGCAGTGATCACAGGCAAATAAACCCAATAAGCAACCAAACTGTAATAGAAACTCACAAAGCAACCAGCAACCCAAGAAATGGCCCAAACCTTGCTAGTAAATCAAACACTGAGCTAACGAAACAAGCCTGTGTTACCGCAGTTGAAAACCAAGATGTACTTTATAGGAAACTGGTTAAACTTTAAAGGTAATGTTAATTTAGGAACAAAACAAGGACAACACTATCCAGAGCCCTAAAGAAACAACATGGAGACTAATTGCTAACCTGCTATTATGGGTTGGTGCTTTTTAATCTACATGAACCAACACACGCACATCTTCTAGCTTTTAACTATTCATTACTCTTATTTTCAAGATCTTTAGCAAAAAGATTGAAAACAAATCTATACATCCTCTGAACAAGCTCAGTGAGTATCAGATACCAAGAAAGCAACTAAAACTGCCCGATAATATAGAACCACTGTAGAACTAAAACAAAGACAACTGATGACAGAACATATGGGCTCTAGATGTGGGGAAGAGCAGGGCAATTACAAACGGATCCAGTGTTTACCCCTTTTTTATGTAAACTCCTCTTATCTGTGTCTGTTCAACTGTCCAAACTAATTGCACTTTTCGTTCCACTTTTCTAGAAATGATTGAATGTGACGATAATAGCTTGTATACGAGCTAACTATAACACAATAAAAGCTCACAAATAAAACAAAGTTCAGGTTAGAATATTTCCATTAAGCAGACCTATAGGAAAGGAAAAAAAAAAATATATATATACACATATACTGGTAAGGGCTATCTGTAGGAGATAGTAGAGCAGATACTGGGTATGGGTATGGCAATTTAAGGAAGGGGGGAATCAGAGAAGGAACAGTAAAGCTGGCCATACACGTGGCGATCTGATGATGTTTCGTACGACCATCGGTCGCACGAAACATCGTCAGATCCGCCACACACCATTCAGGGCTGAATCGGCAGGTAAGGAGGTAGAAACAATAGGATTTCTACCTCCTTCTGCCGATTCAGATCTGAAGGGAGAATTTTGGTCGGGCGCCTTCTATGGTGCCCGATCAAAATTTTCAAACTGGTCCGATCGGCGAGTCGGACGATATCAGCAGCTTCCTGCGATATCGGTCGACTCGCCGATATACCATACACGCACCGATTATCGTATGAAACGAGGTTTCATACGATAATATCGGTGCATGTATGGCCACCTTAAGAGTCAGAAGGGTGTTTGGGCAGATAAGGTAGAGGAGATGGGGAGAGTAAAGGTTGTGATGACAAATAGGTTGTGAGCGGAAGAGATAAGGAGAACAACAGAGTGAAGGATAACAGATTAGAAAATGAAGGAAAAAGAACAGAAAGATACTGCAAAAAAGGGTTGGGAAGAGAGAAGAGGGTGAAGAGCTTGCAAATCTTCCCTCTTTACTCCTTAACACATCACTATGTACCAGTTTATAATAACAACCCTTAACTAACAAATAGAAGGACTATCAGCTTCACATCTCTGTTGGATGAGTACACTGGCAGCTGAAGGTATGAACAGTTGAAGCATAAAGTCCGACATCCATTCTTCCTACAGACATCTAAATCAAGAGGGAATTTGGAAATTCAAATATGTTTTCATTGAACACCAGCATAGAGTGACTGCACTGACCACACTCACATATACACTGCAGTATTAATAACCCCTACTGCTCACATTGCGCAGTGTAAAAAACAACACTTGTGTACTGCACTGATAGCCCTGCATATACACCTGCATACACTGTAATCAAAACTGCTACACATACTGCATACATTGCATATATTCTGCTGAGTGTACCTACATGTACATGGCCATTTACTGAAATGACAACCTCTGTATATAAACCTACTTTAAGCAAACCAGCATGATTTGTACAGGTATCAGATCCCTTATCCAGAAACCCATTATCCAGAAAGTTCCGAATTACGGAAAGGCCATCTCCTATAGACTCCATTATAAGCAAATCATTCTAATTTTGAAAAATGGTTTCTTTTTTTCTGTAATAAAACAGAACCTTGTATTTGATCCCAACTAATATATAATAACAGATCCCACACCCGTACTCAAAGCATCTTGGCATATACACCTGCATACACTGCCCACAGGGCACCTGTACCCATAAACCTACATATGTTGCACTGAAAATATCTTTACTCCATTCCTTTCACTCTCCACTCCTGCATATGCTGACTTGGCAATTGAACAAACTGCACAGAAGCTGCATATATCAGCTGCAACACCAGGTATAATGTATGCCATACATACGCCAGATTGTGGCCATTTCTGCACTTTGCATGCTGCGCTCAGATTCACAAATGAACCCTATGGAATCCCTCCGATTAGTTTATTCCAACCTTCATACACAGCATTCCGTTCTTTGGTGTATTAACAATATGCTTACAGTTTAAATGCCAACCCATTCCTTAATTCTCTGTTCCACCTCTTGCATTCTAAATTCTACAACCTCCACATGGGAAAAAAGGAGCTACATAAAGTGCTTGATAAGCCTCTCAGAGGCAGAAGGCAGGTTTAACAACTTGATCGTGACAGGAGAAGATGGAAAAATGTAATACAAATGTAAAACTCATACATACATGGGACCTTGCCAAACCAGTGAATCTGCCTTTCTGTTGCTTGTAGAGAGGCTTCAGAGATAATTCTGCTTTGAATAAAAGGCCTTTGTCTTCTCTTTACTGCCATAATTCTGTTTGTATTCTCCCAAAACACTTATGCCAGGCTGTTAATCTCTTACAGGAAAGCATAAGGGCGAAGACACATGGAGCTACTTAGTAGCAGCCAGAAAATACCATAGATAATACTGAGAATTGAATCTGCTAAAACACACGTAGAGACAATTATCAGCATTGTCCATTTTTGTAGTAGCTCCATGTGTCTGCACCCTTGGGGGCCTAGCAGGTAAATTAAAGGTAAACATGGCAAACACTGGGAGAGCCAACTATGAGAACTGTCCCTTAGGTTTGCTAACCGGCTGACCGCCCAAATAAACCAGAAAATGTACCCGGCATAGATATTTCCCTGTAACCAGGACTATTCCTCTAGAAGACAAAAGCGATAACTAAATGTAAAATGGAAGTAACAAAACATCATTTACCAGACTGCAAAACATTTAATAAGCTCTAAATTTTGTGCCTAAAGAAAGTCTGTGTTTTGCCACCATGCGCCATCCGACGCAGGTAGGGTGCCCCAGGCAGACTGGGACTATCCCAAGCCTCCTGCTTGTTATTACTGACAATTGGAAGGCACCCCAACAACCAGTGCTCACTGCTGGATATCCCTTGGCATCTGTCCCAGATTGTAACATGCAGTATCCTGATCCCTGGTCCATTCGGGATTTAGCCACACACACTTGCCGACTTGACCACCATGAAATATCAACCTCTATGGACAAGATACTCAGGAGGGGACCAATCACACACAGGCTCAATATACTTTTCACCCATGGTGATCCATTAGCTGCCTGTACTAGCACCCAAACATGCACTTATACCTGAAATGAATGGGACCCCTACTGCCATTTTTTGGCAGCTTTTTAATGGGTAGGAGCCCTCACTACCTCCCATAGGACCAACCCACAACTTCTACAGGACTATCTGGAGCATAATTTAGATTAGTAGACTAATCTCCCTAGTGTTAACAACACATTTACAATTACAGGGAAAAGGCCTTTCCCAACTAGGGGTCGGCACGGAGGGACAGGGACAGTTATTTTGGGGAAAAAAATTGCTTTGTTTTCCGATACTGGTGATTAAACTGTGGAAAGATTGAAATCCCAAGAACTGGTATAAATATATTCATATTAAGTTTACTATGCTAAGGTCACTCAATTAATGAAATGCACTGCATGTCACTGCACAATGTGTCATTGTCAAACCGAGCAGGAGAGGAGCCCTTAGCGCTCATATCTTGGAACTTAAGGGGCCCAAATCCCAAATTCAAACAATCTCTAGTGTTCCATTACATTACAAAATATCAGCCCCATATCCTGCTACTGCAGGAGACCCATCTCGAGGGACAATGCCTACTGGCATTAAAAAAGCCCTTGGGAGGCTCATGGCTATCACGCCCCCTTATGCCAGAGGCATTCTATTTTGATTAGAAAACATATACCTTTTAAACTTCACTTCATGACTTACATACAGACCCTCAGGGCAGATTTGTAGCCCTTTCATGTACCTTAGCTATCCAGCCACTGACCATAACAAGTATATATGTACCACCAACCTTTCAGCTCCAGGCAATGCAGCAGGTAAGGCAAGAAGCTACAGGATTCCCAGCAGCCCCACTAGCAGCCTGATAGGCAATCCCACACCCTGATGGACACTATACTGTTACTTTGGGCCTCACCGACATCTGAAAGTGGAAAAATCTATCCACATGGGCTCCTGCCAATCCACTAAGTATAAACACATTAACCAGAATCAACTTAGCCTTAGCTATTTCTCACTTACATAGACTAGTGGACCAAATACTATATGGTCTGGTCTGCCCATACAGTCCTCCTTAAGATAAATATAATACCAGCAGGACGATCCCAAATTTGTACCCTTAGTTCACCGTGGCTATCCGAGGCGGGCTCTAAGGAGCCTCAATGGACTTCTGGGACACTAATAAAAACACTGCAAGCCCTGACGTAGTCTGGGACGATTGTAAGGCTACAATTACGGGGACATTACTTGGTGCTATAGCTGGAGCGAGAAGAGCGGCCAATCAAAAAGGGAATGATGTCCAATGATTTCTTTCAGAGGCAGACCCCCACACTGCCTCATCCACTGAGGAAACAGTACAGTACCTACAGCCTAAGCGGGATGAGCTTGGCAGGGGACAGGTTGACACCGAGCTGTTAAACTTGCCAAAGCCTAGCAGCCCTTCTCCATATAAAATAGCCATAACCATGAGAGACACCCCTCCTCCACGTTAGCGGCTGGAGGGGACTCCAACATACTTCTGGATCCACACTTAGACTGCTCGGCCAGACACTCCAGTATTCCTTCTAGACGTCTGACATGATGTAGAGAACTGCCACACTGAAAAGGACTATACATTCTATTTACACAGACTTAATACTTATTGGAGAATAGATTATATTTTTATTTCCCATAATTCATTACATCAAGTCGTAAGCAGTCAGACTCTCACTAGAATGTAGTTGGACCACTGGATGTAGCAGTTTCTATAAAATTGTATGAAAATTCTAAAAAAAAAATCACCTCAAAGCTTCCACTTTAAAGAAATTTTTCTGCATTTTTGTGGGGTAAAAACACACAAAACAATACACTGACCCACCCAAAATCATATATTTTTGAGCTGTGGGGACATGTACTTATGTGTAACTTATGCATAACATTCATGAATCACACTGTGAATATATATATTTATAGCTCCAACCCTGGAAGGCTAAAGGTTACTGTTCTCGAGCATATTTAACATATAAAAAAGCTGAGACAGAGAGAAACGTTCTGGGATTACCCTTTAATTCACTGGCCATTTACCTTACTGGGATAAATGTATATGTGCCCCATCCATAGTACTAGTGCCCATATCAGCCTGGGATTTATTATGTTGCTTTGAAAAACTGTTCTTCCACTTCAGCTTATTCTTCAGCCCATTCTTAGCGCAGCCCATTTTCTAAACGCTTCTCCTCCTACAGGTTTAGGGGTACAACACTCAAACTCTCTCCACTTCTTCGCCCTATAGCGGAGCAGGCTGCTTGTTCTTTTCTAAGGGATCCCGGCCTCCGTCTTTTTGTGGCGCCGCTCTGAACACCCCAATATTTCCATTGACTTTGACAGGAAAGATTTTCAAACTGCTGCCACACTTACAGCTCTGAAGCTACACTCCCCAAACTTGAATAACATAATCATGGGGTCACCCCAAATGAAACAGCGACATTTGTTGGACAACTCAAAGTTGAAGGGGCCAACAGCGGCCAATCCAATTTCACCCATTGACTTTAATGGAGACATTTAAACTGCTGCCAATCTTAGAGCTCTGGAGCCAAACCCACCAAACTTGAATCACACAGTCAAGGGGGAAACCCAAATGAAAAGGCAATTTTTCTTGGGTGCCCAAAAGTGTACGGAGCTACCAACAGCCAATCAGATTTAATTCACTGAATTTCATTGTTTAACATTTAAAATACTGCCATTCTCACACTATGTATGCCAGAGACAAATGAAGCAGCATTTATTTATCCCTTTCTGGTCGCTGGTACTGATGATTGAAGCAAAAATAATCTAGCGAAATGTTTTTACCCAGGTCTAACAATCATGTTGTTTCTGCTACATTGTTTCACATTGCTTCACGACATGTGACTTCACTCCTAGAAATGTGACAGTTGGGTTTGTCCGTTGGTTGACTTTGTGGCGAGAGGTAAGTCTGAATCCCCTCTGAGAGATTTTTTGCCAAATAACCCTTATTTTAGCTAAAAAAAGATGGGAAATAGTTGGGTGATGCCCCCCTAGACTAGCGGATGTTGCTCCTCTCACAGATTTTAGTGAATTTGGAGAAATTTAGAGATGACATTAATCTTAGCGCTGGTTGGGAGACACAGACACAGGCTTTGGCAGTTCTGCAGCAAATATATATATATTTTTTTTGACTGGGGACCCCATAAACATTTGGAGGCCATACAATACATACATTTTTCCTCCCAGTATTGACAGGCTCCTTAGAGTTCTGCCCCTTTGCCCCGGGTATCTGCCCTGCTCTCATGTAGCAACCTTAACATTTAACTGAATTTAACTCAATACATTTCAATACATTTTTCTTTTACAGAAAAAATTTATTAGTAAAAGTCTCATGTACTTTGCCTTCAAGCACCCCCGACTGTGGGGGGCAATAGGGTACATGGTAGGAACAGAAATGGGAGGGGGCTATTACCAACACCGGCACCAATCAGATTTATGCCTTCATAGTTCTACCTACAGCTGGCAGGGCAAAGCTTATCACTGCTTGGTTGCTATGGGTTGCTGCCAGGTGCAATCTTGCCCAGGGTTGATACATGAGCAAAACTGTATTTCTCCCTTTCCAGACACAGGGCCTGATTTACTATTTCTAACTATTGGAGGGGTTAAATCTAAATCACTTGTCCTAAAATAGTGGTGATGCCCCCTTAGAGGACCGGTCAAAGCTGATTGCCATATTCAGTAGCGCAGTACAACTGGGAGGGATACAGAAAGGGAACCCTAGTATATACTGCTATAAATGGCAGAGAGGTTTCGATGCATGAGAGCTCACACTCTCTTCTCTCTGTCTCCCCATAAAGTGAAATATTCAGAGATTCTAGCGATTTATAGCGAATTTCCAAGCGATTTCCTGCGATACAGAAGAAGACAGAGAAGACGACAGAGAAGAAAGAAGATTCCTTATTGAGACCAGCAAATACCATCTAGAGAAGAGGAAGAAGAACTTGCCCACCCTATTCCTGATCATCTGAAGGAAGGTAAGGATCCTGTATTTTCTCTCTGTAATATGTATGACATAGTAGGTGAGGTTGATAAAAGACACATGTCCATTCAGTCCAACCTTTTGTCCAAATGATCCCTGCCTAACTGCTAGCTGGTCCACAGGGAGGTGGGAAACCCCATCTGAAGCCTCTCTATTTTGCCTCAGAGGGGGATAAAATTACTTCTTGGCTCCATGAGGGGTATTATTAAAACTGGTGAAAATGTGCTGCTGTTATTCCAATACCCCTAACTCTAATTTTAATTTTGTGTAACGAGGTCTTTAGATAGTTATTTTACACATCCACATTAACCCTAACCTTCCCAAATCTCTCTTTTATATTACAGGGGCAGCAGAGATGGGCTTGTGTCCCAGCAGGAAGTATGACTTCATGAAAGGCTACAGCCAGGTAAGGCCGCTCACAGCTTGTTTTATTCTCTGTCCTCTCCAAACCCAAGGGGTTAAAGGGAATACTAACCCAATTATAAACACTGTATATTTTCAATGTAAATATGATTAGAGGGTTTAGCTTAGTGTGTGCCCTGAGCGTTACATTTCCCATATTCAGGGTTAAAACATACTAGTGAGAGTTTCCATGTTATTTGCTCTCTATATAAAGATCATTTGAACAGCTCCCCTAGTACTAATAAATACACATTGGGGCAGATTTATCAAAACACGAGTTCGAATCCCGAATGGGAAAAATTCGGATTGGAGACGAAAATTCCTGAAGATCGCAAATATCACGAAAATGCTTCCGAAAAAATTGTATTAGTCACAATCCGATCCGATTTTTTCGAGCTAAAAATACGAAAGCGTCGAAAAATTCGTGAAAGCATTGAAAAAGTCGCGCAAGCGGCGAAAAAGTCACGCAAGGTAGGAAAACGTCAAGGAAAATACGATTGGACCGATCGAGCGAACGGTCGGAGCGTTCGTGGATAAGTAAATGTGCCCCATTGTGTTGATATTTGTGCATTTGGGATGAATTATTATTGCTGGGGATTAAATACAAACTGCTGGAGACCTAAATGTTGTCTTGTTTCCTGCATTTCTCTAGGCCTCAAGGTGGATCTACAGGGAGGAGGAGCACGGGATCTTTGAGATCACCGATTTTGAGGATCCCCGGGTGAGCCCTTACTTGGACTGCATTAGGCAGTACATCACTGCTGAGATCAGGAGGGCCCTGTATGATTACTGGATGGCCAGAGACTGCCTGACAATCACCAAATGGTGGTGGTTGACATGGAAGGCAGAGTTCCGGAAGAACAGGAATGATGCCAAAGTCTACCTGGAGTACCTCTATAAAAAACTAGAGGAGATCAACAGGGCCATACTCCTGAAGAACATCGACAGATACCCAGGTGCAGTATATAAACCATCCTCCTCTTGCTTTCTTCTTTGTATGCTGTTATTTCAAAGGAATAGATTTCTTTCATTCTCACTATTTTGTTTTGGAAAGAGTAAGGGGTTGATGAATTAAAAGCCATTACAAGTCTGTGATTTTGAGCATTGAGTGAAAAACATGAAAAAGACATATAAATCCCGCGCAGATGAAACCTGCTGAGAGGCCATAGAAACCAATGGGAAGTGAATCTTCATCATTTTGCCAAACAGAAAACCATATTTATGATTGTGCAAATGGCTTGAAATGCACGGAAAACCGCAATTTGTACTTTTTCCCACAATCACAGAAAGTTGAGGAAAAAGGTGCAATGCTGCTAAGTCTATATTTTTACTTTGCTCTACTGTCCAAATTAAGGTTAATGTGCCCGTAAGAGTTATAGGATTTCTACAGGGATATCACTTGCTCTGGTTTGAGATTGACGTTATTTTGTTTGCTTTTACAGACTGCCCTTAGAACAACGGCACCAACTATCAGAACCACCGGTAGTTTATCACTAACAACTAACGGTGCATCTCCGTCTGGGTACTCCATCTACAGGGAACAGCAGTGAGTATGTGAGGCTATGCCAGTTCCACCAGAGGTGCCTCCCCCTCATCCAGAATATGGTATTATGCACAAGAGCACCTTAACCTGCTTGGTAAAAACTGCATTCCCTTTCCCTCCATCCCTCAGACTGCAGGAGCCGGGGTCTGCAGGCTGCCTGGGGCCCAATGGAATGGAACGGAATGCAGCATTGACCTTGCAGCTTGAAGGGGTTCCTGTGTATGGTACTATATTTCTTTCCACAGCATTACCACCAGGGGTGCCTCCCTTTCCAGCCACCACAGTTCCACCAGTGGTGCTTTCGCCTTGATTCAAAATATGGTATTATGCACAAGAGCATCTTTTGCTACTTGGTAAACACTGCATTCCTTTTTACTCCATCCCTCAGACTGCAGATGCCGGGGTCTGCAAGCTGCCTGGGGGCCATAGAATGAAACAGAATGCAGCATTCACCTTGTGACTTCAACATGCTCATGTGTATGGTACCATATTCCCTTGTTTCCCTCACCCTGCTTCCCTTGATTATGGCAAGCAGGGTGAAGGCATTGATTCTGGGAGCAAATCCGATTGCCGTTAAGGAGTCAGGAAGGAATTTTTCCCTCTAATGAAGCAGATTGGCTCAAAGCTTCTCAGAGGTTTTTTTTGCCTTCCTCAGAATCAATGAAAAACACAATTTATTATTTGTATTATTAATAAAACTGTGATTTTCACAGATGAACCATCAAGCCGTGTGTGTGTCTTTATTCTGGGTATTGGGCTCATTTGGAAGGGGAAACACATAGAGGGGGAGAGACTGTGAGAATAGAACAAATCAGCAAAGTAGAGGCACTGAAAAGTTAAAGAAGAAAGAAAGAGAAATGTACACATGTTGCTGCTTTATAAGAAACCCTGCTTTCCACTGTATGTGTCAGTCTGATTCCTTACACCCCCCAGCACTTCAGTACCTGTGAGTGACACACACCAGTCCTCCTGCGGGTATGGCTGCTCCACCAAGCATTCTCACACCGGGCTAACGGGCTGAGCTTCTGTTTATAATGGCCATTCTTGGCATCCTCCCATCATTCCCCATCATGGCATCCAGCCCTGAGACCAAATCACTGAAGGGTAAAATGCACAACACAATATTCATTGGGCAGATGTGAAGGTGCCTGTGGGTACAAAACCTGCTCCTGTAGGGTTACTATGCAGCCATATTCCATGGATACACAGAATATTGCCAGGTGAGCAGTAAAGCACAGAACCCACCCATGTTATGGAACCCCCATACTGAGGGGAAGGGAAATCCTTCTGATTTCCCACTAACAGGTAACTCTTTTGTATGTATCAAATCCATTCCCTTTTCAAAGTATATGGATCCCTAGTCCTGCCGGTGCCATCTGAACCAGGTGCAACTGAATGAGGCACCGGGAAGCAGCAGCGGGCAGAACCCCTGTGGCACCGCGCCGTATACAAGAGCAGAATAAAGACCTTCCTAGCATTGCTGGATACAAACACCAGCATGGCGTAACATTAATACTATGTACATTAATACTATGTACTATGTATATAAAACATTGCCTTAAGGTGGATGCAGGGTACTGGGAGTTGTAGCACCAAAGCCACTGGAGCTGCAGGACCATTCATGCGAGTTCCCCCAAGCACAGAAGGTTCCTGCACAGCAGCAGCGGAAGGTAACATAGGTTCAGCAGAACAAGATGGCGTCAGTAGGGCAAGATGTTACCAACCTGCGTACCCACCCCATGTACAGCTTTGTTTGGGTAGCGCCATTGTACCCTGTGCAGGAGCTAAGGTCGGGGTTTTATTGTACTACTAATATTTCTATCCTATTCATTTTCCTATCTCTCTATCAAACCCCTATTGGGTTGCTAGGGTAAACTGGACCTAGCAACTAGCTAGCTGCTAAAAGACCCAGCCACAATGCTGAACAAAAAGCTAGAAAAAAAAGACTAACTGAAACTGTTTTGGAATATACAACTGTTTACATCACACTTAATGCTAATTTAAAGGTCAACTTCCCCCTTAATAAAAGTGGAACAAATCTACAAGCGAAACCAAGAATGCCGCAGGGGTCATTTATAAGCGGAAGTGCGGCATACAAAGTGCCATTTTAGGCCATTTTAAGTAACCATGTTGTATTTTAGCCCAAACTCAGCATTTTTACCCCTCTACAATTCCACATGAGCCGGAGAGATGGTGATGTGCCTGACACAACTGTGGCCCAATGGCGCCACCATCTGGAGAAAGCAGGTATGCGCTCAAACTGAGGTGCAAGTCCAGCTAACGTGCCGGGCTAAAGGGAAGTGCTGGGCAGTTTGGTGCCGGTATGTACAGCATTACATAAGGGTCCGGCCAACAGAGACTCCATCACAATAGCGCATACAATTTATCCCATAGGTCACTTTAGCTACTGCAAAATCAATGCACTTACTGCATTTTAAGTAAAGTGACAAAAATATCCCTAAGTTTACCCAAGAAAGCCAAATATTTTTGGACACTACACATAAGGGTGAATCTGAACGGGGTAACCACGTCTCTCTACTCCAAACTACTAAGTTGCAAAACTCTTCGTAAATTAGCGTTTTGAAGCAGCACCTAAACATCACCTTACAGCTTACATTTTACATCATTTCTCCCTAAAAATGAATGGCAGCGCCACGGGGCCCCCGAACAGTTTAATGCCTAATGTGCTTAGGATTACAACTATACTCACTATCCCACAGTTACACTCTGTACCCCTGATACCATCTTGCCTTACTATACTCACTATCCCACAGTTACACTCTGTACCCCTGATACCATCTTGCCTTACTATACTCACTATCCCACAGTTACACTCTGTACCCCTGATACCATCTTGCCTTACTATACTCACTATCCCACAGTTACACTCTGTACCCCTGATACCATCTTGCCTTACTATACTCACTATCCCACAGTTACACTCTGTACCCCTGATACCATCTTGCCTTACTATACTCACTATCCCACACTTACACTCTGTACCCCTGATACCATCTTGCCTTACTATACTCACTATCCCACAGTTATACTCTGTATCCCTGTACCATCTTGCCTTACTATACTCACTATCCCACAGTTACACTCTGTATCCCTGATACCATCTTGCCTTACTATACTCACTATCCCAGTTACCTGTACCCTGATACCATTTGCCTTACTATACTCCACAGTTAACTCTGTACCCCTGATACCATCTTGCCTTACTATACTCCTATCCCACAGTTACACTCTGTACCCCTGATACCATCTTGCCTTACTATACTCACTATCCACAGTTACACTCTGTACCCCTGATACCATCTTGCCTTACTATACTCACTATCCCACAGTTACACTCTGTACCCTGATACCATCTTGCCTTACTATACTCACTATCCCACAGTTACACTCTGTACCCCTGATACCATCTTGCCTTACTATACTCACTATCCCACAGTTACACTCTGTACCCCTGATACCATCTTGCCTTACTATACTCACTATCCACAGTTACACTCTGTACCCCTGATACCATCTTGCCTTACTATACTCACTATCCCACAGTTACTCTGTACCCCTGATACCATCTTGCCTTACTATACTCACTATCCCACAGTTACACTCTGTACCCTGATACCATCTGCCTTACTATACTCACTGTACCCCTGATACCATCTTGCCTTACTATACTCACTATCCCACAGTTACTCTGTACCCCTGATACCATCTTGCCTTACTATACTCACTATCCCACAGTTACACTCTGTACCCCTGATACCATCTTGCCTTACTATACTCACTATCCCACAGTTACACTCTGCACCCCTGAAACCATCTTGCCTTACTATACTCACTATCCCACAGTTATACTCTGTACCCCTGATACCATCTTGCCTTACTATACTCACTATTCCACAGTTACACTCTGTACCCCTGATACCATCTTGCCTTACTATACTCACTATCCCACAGTTACACTCTGTACCCCTGATACCATCTTGCCTTACTATACTCACTATCCCACAGTTACACTCTGTACCCCTGATACCATCTTGCCTTACTATACTCACTATCCCACAGTTACACTCTGTACCCCTGATACCATCTTGCCTTACTATACTCACTATCCCACAGTTACACTCTGTACCCCTGATACCATCTTGCCTTACTATACTCACTATCCCACACTTATACTCTGTACCCCTGATACCATCTTGCCTTACTATACTCACTATCCCACAGTTATACTCTGTACCCCTGATACCATCTTGCCTTACTATACTCACTATCCCACAGTTACACTCTGTTAAAATCTGTGCAAGGTACTTAAACTTAATTTCAACTATAAATGGAAAAAAGACCATATAAGATAGCTGGGAATACACCTCACACCCAACTATGCTTCTCTATATAAGGAAAACTATGCTCCCCTCATAACCAAGACACTCAAAGATCTTAATACATGGGACCCCTATACATTAGGTGGTGTGTAGGTGACCCACGGCCTTTTGAGTGCTAGTACTTTTTTCCCAGTTAAGTGTGTTTCCTGTAATAGGAGAATGTGGGGGTTGTGCACCTTTAAATAGTTAAATACTAATGCCCGCTTTATTTTATCGTTTAGACCCCTCACATTCCATGAAATTATTTTAACCGTGCTCATTATATGGCGGGTGTAGTGCTTTGTTACTCACTAAGTGTGCTGCGGCTCCCGGGTGCCCAGTTGTCACGTGGCTCGACTTCATTTGTAGGGATGGTTGGTCCAGCTGAGTAGGGATCAGGGCTTGGTGGTGCAGGGATAGTAAAGAAAGAGAGAAAAGATAGGTAACAAAACATGTAAACAGAGAAGATTCCCAACAAAAAAACCCCCACCCTGCCCAATCCTTAAAGTCTGACGGGCTTAGTATCCCAAACTTGGTATAACCTGGAGGAAGTGGTTGCCCACAACAAGATGGCATTGAAGTCCACGGTGTTCCGGGGGGCTCCGTGGCATTTAGCAGCGTTTGCTGCGGTTTGACCCTTTGCGAATAGGGGTTAACTTTGTCCAAGTCTTTGCGGTTTATTGGTGGTACTGTCTAAGGGTAAATGCCCCCCCCCCCTACCCACTAGTCCCAGCCCCTCCTCTCCCCCCCCCCCCAATTCCCTTCTGAGTCTGTTCTGGTTAGTTATTGTACATTACGGATATGTCTTCTTTTTCAGTCTTTGGATGCAAATGGGTTTTTCAGATTTTAGTGGGTATGTAGGTTGTAGGCTTCTGGTTGACTGTGGGCTGTTGGTATGTTCGTTTTTTGCTCTGGTGCTTATGTTTCTGTTGTAGTTACTTTTTTTTTTTTGGGGGGGGGGAGATTTTGGGCCTTTAGTTTAACTCTGTTTTGCATTTCCTGTGTGAGTACCTTAAAGTTTGTTGTCTTGTCAGTGCCTCCCAGTGGTTAGGATCAGTGGTTTTGCTGGTGTGTAGGTACTGTGCGCTGGTTTAGTCATATCATGGTAGCGTGCAGTGCCTCTGGGGAGGTTGGGGCATCATGGGCCAGGAAGGCTGTGGCTGGGGGTTCACATTTTGCTAAAGTTTATTCCTACCCCATGGTTTTATAGTGTGCAATTGCCGGTTGCAATTCTTAGGGACTGGGGCTTCTCCTCGGTCTTGCCTCAATCCACTCGATGGCTTCCTCAGGAGTGGTAAAGAAATAGGTCCGGTTTGCGTCATTGATCTTGAGCTTGGCAGGATAAGTCATGGCATATGTTAGGTTGAGTTCTCTTAACTTTCTTTTGACTCCGGTAAAGGTGCTGCGAAGTTTCTGCAGTTGTGTGGAGTAGTCAGGATATAGGGATATCGATGCTCCATTATGCTCCAAATGCTCTTTTGCTCGCGCTTCAGAGAGAGCTGCATCTCTGTCTCGGAAGTGGAGAAGCCTTATGAGGAACGGGCGCGGGGGGGGGGGTCCCGGTGGTCTAGGGCGGCCGGGTACGCGATGTGCTCTTTCTACTGTGTAGTGAGCTGTGAAGGCCGCATGAGGTAGGAGCTGTTTGAGCCATTGCTCAGCAAAATCAGTTGGCGATTTACCTAAGGAAGTAGAATATTGCTTTGCTCCAAAGGCCACAATGCAACAGCATGGCTAAAGCCCCTTCAGCAGCTCCATATTATAATTATTCTTATTCTCTATAGCCGAACAGTCCCTCACTCTGCTGTGCTGTAACTATGCTAACTGTTCAGCAATAGCGACTAAGGATAATGAGAATACGGAGCTGCTGAAGCACAGATGGGTCAGTGAGCTCTAAAGAGAAATATGTGAGCCATAATGCGTCCAGCTCCCACTTTAATATGCCTTTCCCAGTGCCCCCTGTTTCTCACCCCAATGGGTTATGTGCCCAAAACCCCATAGCCAGTTTATCTGCAGTGCTAACATCATGTATAATGCCCACAGGGCACATAGCCAGTATATGTGCAGTGCCAACATCATGTATAATGCCCACAGGGCACACAGCCAGTATATATGCCGTGCAAACATCATGTATAATGCCCACAGGGCACACAGCCAGTATATATGCAGCGCCAACATCATGTATAATGCCCAAAGGGCACATAGCCAGTATAAATGCAGCGCCAACATCATGTATAATGCCCACAGGGAACACAGCCAGTATATATGAAGCACCAACATAATCTATAATGCCCAAAGGGCACAAAGCCAGTATATATGCAGTGCCAACATCATGTATAATGCCCACAGGGAACACAGCAAGTATATATGAAGAGCCAACATCATGTATAATGCCCACAGGGCACACAGTTAGTATATATGCAAAGCCAACACCATCTATAATGCCCACAGGGCACACAGCCAGTATATATGCAGTGCCAACATCATGTATAATGCCCACAGGGCACACAGCCAGTATATATGCAGTGCCAACATCATGTATAATGCCCACAGGGCACACAGCCAGTATATATGCAGCGCCAACATCATGTATAATGCCCACAGGGCACAAAGCCAGTATATATGAGGTGCCAACATCATGTATAATGCCCACAGGGCACACAGCCAGTATATATGAGGTGCCAACAGCATCTATAATGCCCACAGGGCACACAGCCTGTATATATGCAGCGGCAACATCATGTATAATTCCCACAGGGCACATAGCCAGTATATATGCAGTGACAACATCATGTATAATTCCCACAGGGCACACAGTCAGTATATATGCAGTGCCAACACCATCTATAATGCACACAGGGCACACAGTCAGTATATATGCAGTGCCAACACCATCTATAATGCACACAGGGCACACAGCCAGTATATATGCAGTGCCAACATCATATATATTGACCATAGGGCACACAGCCAGTATATATGAAGAGCCATCATTATGTATAATGCCCACAGGGCACACAGTTAGTATATATGCAGTGCCAACACCATCTAAAATGCCCACAGGGCACACAGCCAGTATATATGCAGCGCCAACATCATTTATAATGCTCACAGGGAACACAGCCAGTATATATGAAGAGCCAAAATCATGTATAATGCCCATAGGGCACACAGCCAGTATATCTGTAGTGCCAACATCATGTATAATGCCCACAGGGAACACAGCCAGTATATATGCAGTGCCAACATCATATATAATGCCCACAGGGCACACAGCCGGTATATATGCAGTGCCAACATCATCTATAATGCCCACAGGGTACAAAGGCGGTATATATGCAGTGCAAACATCATGTATAATGCCCACAGGACACACAGCTGGTATATATGCAGTGCCAACATCATGTATAATGCACGCAGGGCACAAAGCCGGTATATATGCAGTGCCAACATCATGTATAATGCCCACAGGGCACACAGCTAGTATATATGCAGTGCCAACATCATGTATAATGCCCACAGGGCACACAGCTAGTATATATGCAGTGCCAACATCATGTATAATGCCCACAGGGCACAAAGCCAGTATATATGCAGTGCCAACACCATCTATAATGCACACAGGGCACACAGCCAGTATATATGCAGTGCCAACATCATGTAAATTGACCACAGGGCACACAGCCAGTATATATGAAGAGCCAACATTACGGATAATGCCCACAGGGCACACAGTTAGTATATATATGCAGTGCCAACACCATCTAAAATGCCCACAGGGCACACAGCCAGTATATATGCAGTGCCAACACCATCTAAAATGCCCACAGGGCACACAGCCAGTATATATGCAGCGCCAACATCATGTATAATGCACACAGGGCACAAAGCCAGTATATATGCAGTGCCAACACCATCTATAATGCACACAGGGCACACAGCCAGTATATATGCAGTGCCAACATCATGTAAATTGACCACAGGGCACACAGCCAGTATATATGAAGAGCCAACATTATGTATAATGCCCACAGGGCACACAGTTAGTATATATGCAGTGCCAACACCATCTAAAATGCCCACAGGGCACACAGCCAGTATATATGCAGTGCCAACACCATCTAAAATGCCCACAGGGCACACAGCCAGTATATATGCAGCGCCAACATCATGTATAATGCACACAGGGCACAAAGCCAGTATATATGCAGTGCCAACACCCTCTATAATGCACACAGGGCACACAGCCAGTATATATGCAGTGCCAACATCATGTAAATTGACCACAGGGCACACAGCCAGTATATATGAAGAGCCAACATTATGTATAATGCCCACAGGGCACACAGTTAGTATATATGCAGTGCCAACACCATCTAAAATGCCCACAGGGCACACAGCCAGTATATATGCAGTGCCAACATCATTATAATGCCCACAGGGAACACAGCCAGTATATATGAAGAGCCAACATCATGTATAATGCCCACAGGGCACACAGCCAGTATATATGTAGTGCCAACATCATGTATAATGCCCACAGGGTACACAACCAGTATATATGCAGTGCCAACATCATGTATAATGCCCACAGGGCACACAACCAGTATATATGCAGTGCCAACATCATGTATAATGCCCACAGGGCACACAACCAGTATATATGCAGCGCCAACATCATGTATAATGCCCACAGGGAACACAGCCAGTATATATGAAGAGCCAACATCATGTATAATGCCCACAGGGCACACAGTTAGTATATATGCAAAGCCAACACCATCTATAATGCCCACAGGGCACACAGCCAGTATATATGCAGTGCCAACATTATGTATAATGCCCACAGGGAACACAGCCAGTATATATGAAGAGCCAACATCATGTATAATGCCCAAGAGGCCCACAGTCAGTATATATGCAGTGCCAACACCATCTATAATGCCCACAGGGCACACAGCCAGTATATATGCAGTGCCAACATCATGTATAATGACCACAGGGCACACAGCCAGTATATATGAAGAGCCAACATCATGTATAATGCCCACAGGGCACACAGCCTGTATATATGCAGTGCCAACATCATGTATAATGACCACAGGGCACACAGCCAGTATATATGAAGAGCCAACATCATGTATAATGCCCACAGGGCACACAGTTAGTATATATGCAGTGCCAATGCCATCTATAATGCCCACAGGGCACACAGCTAGTATATATGCAGTGCCAACATCATATATAATGCCCACAGGGCACACAGGCGGTATATATGCAGTGCCAACATCATCTATAATGCCCACAGGGCACAAAGCCGGTATATATGCAGTGCCAACATCATGTATAATGCCCACAGGACACATAGCCAGTATATATGCAGTGCCAACATCATATATAATGCCCACAGGACACACAGCTGGTATATATACAGCGCCAACATCATGTATAATGCACACAGGGCACAAAGCCAGTATATATGCAGTGCCAACATCATGTATAATGCCCACAGGGCACACAGCCAGTATATATGCAGTGCCAACATCATGTATAATGCCCACAGGGCACACAGCCAGTATATATGCAGTGCCAACATCATGTATAATGCCCACAGGGCACACAGCCAGTATATATGCAGTGCCAACTTCATCTATAAAACCCACAGGGCACACAGCTGGTATATATGCTAAAATCTGGTGGACATCTACAATGGAAAAATTGACCGCACTCATCCACCACAAAATGGACATATATGAAAAAATATGGACACCCTGGACCGAAAACCAAAACAATCGACCAACTAACCATATCTAAAAACGGACAATGCCAAGGGAAAATCCCAGACGCTAACTAAATAAAAGGAAAAAAAGAGAAAAGAAAAAAGACCACCCAGATGAAAACGGCAAGGCGAGAGTCCAACCCCCCCTTTACCTCTAACCCTCTATCCAACCCCTATTCTACTTTCTTTAACCCCCGTTGTTCCACATATTTTGTATGCATCCTACTTTGTTGTAAAACAACTAATAAAAACAAAGTTTAAAAAAAAAAAAAAAAAAAGCCACTTTGGGTAAAGTTTTGTAAAATGGCCCCCCCTGGACCTGCTCCAGAAAAACCACTATTTTTCAACTGCCCCATCGGTGATCGGGGTACACAGACTATTGCATGTGTCAGTTGGATCTCCCCCTCTGCTCTACATTTTGCAGCAAGTAGTCTGTAGGAACCTGAGCCCCTTCTCCCAAGGATTCTCCCTTCGTAAAGGATTCGGCCCAATACCGGGTTTGGAAGGGTTAAATCTCAAAAAGATTTCAAGCTTCCCGTGTTTACCATGTAAAAAAAGCCACATGGAATTTTTCGGTAATTCGCATTTGGTCCGCCAGGAAACGTGGATTCTCGGCTGAATCTATCCTGCTGAAAAAGGTCGAATCTTGGTTGGATACTGAAAATCCTAGATCACGTGCATTTCCCTTAGACAAATACTGAGCCGCTGA
Source organism: Xenopus tropicalis (assembly GCF_000004195.4). Lineage (NCBI taxonomy): Eukaryota > Metazoa > Chordata > Amphibia > Anura > Pipidae > Xenopus > Xenopus tropicalis. The sequence continues at coordinate 20,448,762 of NC_030684.2, forward strand.
ATGGGAAGGGTTGGCCCAACACTATGGGTATCATGCTTGTTTCTAGGCATTTTTAACCTTTTTTACTTTTTTGTGTTCTTACCTGACATTCTATTCTATAACATTGTACTAGATGTATTGGTGCAAGTCAAAAGAGATAGAGCCCGTACCCAATTTGCAAGAGAGTCTCACAATCTGAGAAGGCACTGAAGCCTTAACCTAATATTACCTATAGCCTTAAAGCGGATATACAATCTACATTGGACAAGATTGTGGCCCGCTAACGTCCCTTGCAAAGTCGCGCTTTGGGTCAGAAATCAAGGAAAAACCAGATAAAAAAAAACCTAGGATTTCTCCCCCAAATCGTCCATTGGCAATTTCCAATAAACTTACTAACCATTAATCTGCAAGTTCCCCTGAATAAAACGATACCCCATATGTATGGGTGCACATAAAGACGTGGCCACCAAATGCCCCAAAACAGGGGCAATGCATAAGGGCAATTTCAGTTGAAATTTTGGGGGCTGCGCTCTATGTGCACTACCTGCAGTTTTTTCATTGATAACCCCCACAATCTATATATTTCCGAAAAGTGCACACCTTCAGCTATTCAGAGACACCATTCTTCTCTTTCTACATGGAAAATTGTGGCCGCAGTCCCTTGCAGAAGTCAGCGCTTTGGTCAGAAATCAAGGAAAAACCAGATACAACCCTAGATTTTGGTCAGAAATCAAGGAAAAACCAGATAAAAACCTAGATTTCTCCCCAAAATCTCTATGGCAACTACCAAAAACTTACTAAACCTCAATCTGCAAGTTCCCCTGAATAAAACGATACCCCATATGTATGGGTACACATAAAGACGTGGCCACCAAATGCCCCCAAACAGGGGCAATGCATAAGGGGGGGCTGTGCTCTATGTGCTCTACCTGCAGTTATTTAGTCTAAACACCCCCATACCTGTGAAATAACCCCCGCAAACTATATATTTCTGAAAAGTGCACACCTTCAGCTATTCAGAGACGCCACTCTCCTCTTTCTACATGGAAAATTGTGGCCGCAGTCCCTTGCAGAAGTCAGCGCTTTGGTCAGAAATCAAGGAAAAACCAGATAAAAAACCTAGATTTCTCCCCAAAATCTCCATGGCAACTACCAAAAACTTACTAAACCTCAATCTGCAAGTTCCCCTGAATAAAACGATACCCCATATGTATGGGTACACATAAAGACGTGGCCACCAAATGCCCCCAAACCGGGGCAATGCATAAGGGGGGGCTGTGCTCTATGTGCTCTACCTGCAGTTATTTAGTCTAAACACCCCCATACCTGTGAAATAACCCCCGCAAACTATATATTTCTGAAAAGTGCACACCTTCAGCTATTCAGAGACGCCACTCTCCTCTTTCTACATGAAAAATTGTGGCCCCAGTCCCTTGCAGAAATCAGCGCTTTGGTCAGAAATCAAGGAAAAACCAGATAAAAAACCTAGATTTCTCCCCAAAATCTCCATGGCAACTACCAAAAACTTACTAAACCTCAATTTGCAAGTTCCCCTGAATAAAACGATACCCCATATGTATGGGTGCACGTAAAGACGTGGCCACCAAATGCCCCAAAACAGGGGCAATGCATAAGGGCAATTTCAGTTGAAATTTTGGGGGCTGCGCTCTATGTGCACTACCTGCAGTTTTTCAGTGTTAACCCCCCCTACCTGTGAGATAACCCCCACAATCTATATATTTACGAAAAGTGCACACCTTCAGCTATTCAGAGACACCATTCTTCTCTTTCTACATGGAAAATTGTGGCCGCAGTCCCTTGCAGAAGTCAGCGCTTTGGTCAGAAATCAAGGAAAAACAAGATACAACCCTAGATTTTGGTCAGAAATCAAGGAAAAACCAGATAAAAACCTAGATTTCTCCCCAAAATCTCCATGGCAACTACCAAAAACTTACTAACCATCAATCTGCAAGTTCCCCTGAATAAAACGATACCTATGTCTGGTTGCACATAAGTACATGGCCACCAAACCTGAAAATGCATAATATTGGGGCTGCACTCTATGCACCCCTTTTTTTTTGCCTGCACCCGAATGAATGGGATACGCTCGGGTGCAGGCACATGTAGCCGATATACGCATGAAAACGCGTGAGAATGCAAAGTCTCGCGTTTTCATGTGTATATCGGCTACATGTGTCTGCACCCGAGCGTATCCCATTCATTCGGGTGCAGGCACAAGTAGCAAGCGTAGGGCTGAATTTTCGGCAAGCGTTTTTCCACTTGCTGAAAAAATCAGCCCTACGCCATGTGTGGCATCAGCCTAACCCTTGGCAATAGAAACTACCAGAACAATCTTAGCACCTCTGGAACTTTCTAGAACAACTGAAATCAAATGAAGTTAAAATGGAATAAAACCACTAAAAGCAATCAAAGAACAATAGTTGCAATGAAATCGGTAAGAGCCCTGGATCCACCAATGTCACTGCAAAAGCAACCTTTTTGGGGGCACTAAACACACAAAGAACAATGCAAAGATAAAACACCATAAAATCAGTAAAATCCAATAAAACCACCTAAACCAACAGAAGAACAATAATTGCAATGAAATCGGTGGTCAGAGCCCTGGATCCACCAACGTCACTGCAAATTCAGCACCAAATAGCAATAAAAAAGTTACAGTGCAATAGAATAATTCAAAAACAGAAATCAATTATGAAAATGCCAAAAAAACACTAAAATGCAACCAAATAAATCAGATAATTATAGAGCAAGATCAGAAATAAAGTTTTAGTAAAAAAAAAAAGACTGCCAAAGAAAGCAAAGAAAGAAAGAAAAGAAAAGAAAGAAAAAAAAAAAAAAAAAAAGTGTAAGTGTAAGTGTGTGTGTAAGTGTCTGTGTGTGCTTGGGAAAGTTGTAAATAAGTGTGTATGTGTACAAAAGTGTAATAATGACAAAGATAGAAGAAAAAATGGAAAAAAATTTTTTTAGACAGTTGAGATAGAAATAAGCAAAATAAACAGTGGTAGAGAGTTGTAGTTCAGCTTACCCAAGGCAGGCAGGCGATCAGAGGCGATCAGGGGCGATAAATCCAGCAGGAAGGCAGCAGGGGAGCTCCATCCGGTCCAACGTGCGCAGCAGGAGTGAGGGAGCCGACAGTAGACGGCGACTTTTAAAGGGACAGCAGTGGACACGTCATCAATGCGTGTCCACTGCTGTCATTGGCTGGAGCGGTGCGGCTGGGGGACCGGATCGGTGAGTATGTTGTTCTCTGCTCGTTGCCTAGGGGGATCTGAGGGGTTTACAAGCGCTGCGCTGCTTTAAAAGCGAGCGCAGCGCTTGTAAACCCGACAGTGCCATTGGACGTAGATTCTACGTCCCATGGCACTTTGGTCCTTTAGTGCCTTGGACGTAGAATCTACGTCCCATGGCACTTAAAGGGTTAAACAGTTTAGCTGGAATTCCATCATATCCTGCAGTTTGGGTTTTAGCAATGCTTTCTATGGCTCTTTCAACTTCACTTTGCTAAACGTCAAACTCCAAATCAGTAAAACTACTGTAAACTCAACAAAGATATTGGGGTGTTCATACACATTCGAATTCTCTGTGTAATCCAAGTTGTAACCATACTTACTTTTTACAAGACCAAGTTTAGCCTGGAATCGTTGCGTGCAAGTATATAGGTAGATAATGCGAAGAAAGGATCCATCAAACTGTTGATGCCAAAACAAATGGGTGCTCCTACACTGACCGGACAATACATGTGGGGATTTGAAACTGATCACTGCTTCATGTGCTTCCTGCTGGCATTCCATTTCCAAAGAGGGCATCGTTAGCAATACTACCAAGTACAGGTATAGGACCCGTTATCCAGAATGCTCGGGACCAAAGGTATTCCGGATAAGGAGTCTTTCCGTAATTTGGATCTCCATACCTTAGGTCTACTATAAAATCAATAAAACATTAATCAAACCCATCAGGATTGTTTTGCATCCAATAAAGATTATTTATATCTTAGTTGGGACCAATTACAAGATGCTGTTTTTTTATTACTACAGAGAAAACGGAAATCAGTTTTAAAATTCTGAATTATTTGATTAAAATGGAGTCTATGGGAGACGGGCTTTCTGTAATTCAGAGCTTTCTGGTTAATGGTTTTCTGGATTAGGGATCCCATACTGTATCAGGAATTCGAACCCCATATTTTTAATATGATGTGGAAATGTTATTTATAAAATAGTTGATTTTGTGTATTCTTACCTGAATGGAATGTATCAGGCCCGCCCTACTGAGACATATTGATGCAATTCAGCAGTTTAATTAAAATTAAGTGCCATCATTTGTCAGACATTCCCTTGGGTTATTTTTCTATAGGGAAAATATTAGTAAAAGTCTTACTGTTCAAATGGAGACAGCCATTCCCTTTCAGTCCCCTGCCGCCAATGAAAAGCAAGGAATATCCCTTTATTCATAACTCTACAGACAAAAGGAAGGTTTATTAGTAAAGTCAGATTCATTTCTCTCCTCCTCATACCCAAATATACATTCAACTGAGTGAGCTTTGGAATATTTGGGTTTAGTAACAATACATTGGGTTTAGTTTGTGAGTTTCTGCCCTACACACTACAGGCTTTTGCGTGTTTGTGATACACACGTGTCGCTTTATGCTCCTCGTTGGCAGCTCATTTTGTAGCATCGTTGTCTGTAAATGCATTGGATCCCTAAACAGAGCCATTTTCTCTGAAGGGGGCGCAGTGCCAGGCACACAATCGCGCACATCATGTAAAGCCCCAGTGTGCCCATTTTGCCTATTACTGTAATTAAGGTTCAAACTGAAGAATGCAGAGGAACATAGGCGCCTTGCACTCTATTCCTGGTCTATGGAAAATGGAAAGTCAGGGGCTCCTTCCTCCCTGCTGTTTATTTTCTGCAAAGAAATCATGTATAATGGAGGGGCCTAATTATTATTACTATTTATATAGTGTTATTGTTCTCTGTAGCACTTTACAGAGTAAGGGGACACTAATACAAGCCCATAGGGTTTGCATATACAGAACAATGGGAAGGGAGCAAGATAGCAGCTCCCAGTAGGTATCAGAATAGCATTCAATAGTAAGAAATCCAAGTCCGACTTGGGACTCCTCCAGTTACATGGGAGTAGGAGAAACAATAGGTTAGCTGAAAGCAGTTCTAATGTGTAGCGCTGGCTGAAAGCTCAGACTTGGGCACAATGCACCGAGATGGCGCCTACACACCAATATTACAGCTACAAATACATTTGTTGGTTAAAGAATAAAATGTTAAATGGCAGAGTGTATTTTTCCCAGAGCATTAGCCATTGTTATAACTCTGTCAAAATACTCGGGCATCATAAATAAGCCCTAATTTTTGCCTAATTTCTAGTAAAAGATATAACAGAAGAGTTTAGAATTCAGATGTTTACATCCCTATTATAAAGAACCTGGGAACCATTAAAATATAACTAGAGAGGTACATTTCCTGAAGAAAATGTGAGTGGTGCTTGCCGTGGAAAAACTCGTGCCCCAATATTACAATGTTTCCTTCAGTTCTCTGTGACAATTGCCCCTTCTGGGGCAGATTCTGTTAATGCCTTTAAGAGGGGCCTGGATGAGTTCTTGATCAATCAGAATATCCAAGGCTATTGTGATACTAATATCTACAGTTAGTACTAGTGGTTGTATATATAGTGTATGTATGTGAGTGTATAGATTGGTAGGTGTGGGTTAAGTGTGCTGGGTTTACTTGGATGGGTTGAACTTGATGGACACTGGTCTTTTTTCAACCCTATGTAACTATGTAACTATATGTAACTATGTAACTATTAGGGGGGAACAGTGGGGACAGCTGTCCCGGGCCCAAGCAATTTTTACTTTTAAAGGGGGCCCGGCGGTGCTACAGTTTTCTTAGTCGCTCGGGCCCTATTTAATAAAATCCGGGCCCTGTCATTGGTTTGTTGCGCCCCGCGTGTACGGGTGACGTCATACGCACGGGGCGCAACCTTATAAAAGGGCCTGTCTCTATTCGCGTGGAGACAGACTTGCGGAGGCTTCGCCCGTGAAGGATCCGGAGATGCTGCCGAAGATGCCAGAGGAGCCACCAAAGCCGAAGAGGACTGCTGCAGGTCGCCAATGTATTGGGGGGGCTGCGGGACACACTGACCACCAATGTATTAGAGCAGGGGTGGGCAAACTACGGCCCGCGGGCCACATCCGGCCCCTTTGCCTTTTTAATCCGGCCCGCTGACGACGCCAAGTCTCATCACGCGAGACTTGGTGTCATTGGCGTGCCGGAATTAAAGAGAGAAGGGTGCCCGCCCTGGCCCGGTCCGGCCCGGGGGTGAGTAAATGTGGCCCGTGAGCCAAAAAGTTTGCCCACCCCTGTATTAGAGGGACACTGCTCTTGACACCAATGTATTAGGGGGGGTTGCAGGGCACAATGATCACCAATGTATTATGGGGGCACTGCTGCTGGGCACCAATGTATTAGGGGGGCACTGCTGCTGGGCACCAATGTATTAGGGGGGCACTGCTGCTGGGCACCAATGTATTAGGGGGGCACTGCCTTCTGGGCACCAATGTATTATGGGGGCACTGCTGCTGGGCACCAATGTATTATGGGGGCACTGCCTTCTGGGCACCAATGTATTATGGGGGCACTGCCTTCTGGGCACCAATGTATTATGGGGGCACTGCTGCTGGGCACCAATGTATTATGGGGGCACTGCTGCTGGGCACCAATGTATTATGGGGGCACTGCTGGGCACCAATGTATTATGGGGGCACTGCTGCTGGGCACCAATGTATTATGGGGGCACTGCTGCTGGGCACCAATGTATTATGGGGGCACTGCTGCTGGGCACCAATGTATTACTGGGGCACTGCTGCTGGGCACCAATGTATTAGTGGGGCACTGCTGCTGGGCACCAATGTATTATGGGGGCACTGCTGCTGGGCACCAATGTATTATGGGGGCACTGCTGCTGGGCACCAATGTATTATGGGGGCACTGCTGCTGGGCACCAATGTATTATGGGGGCACTGCTGCTGGGCACCAATGTATTATGGGGGCACTGCTGCTGGGCACCAATGTATTATGGGGGCACTGCTGCTGGGCACCAATGTATTATGGGGGCACTGCTGCTGGGCACCAATATATTATGGGGGCACTACTGCTGGGCACCAATGTATTAGGGGGCACTGCTGCTGGGCACCAATGTATTATGGGGGCACTGCTGCTGGGCACCAATGTATTATGGGGGCACTGCTGCTGGGCACCAATGTATTAGGGGGCACTGCTGCTGGGCACCAATGTATTATGGGGGCACTGCTGCTGGGCACCAATGTATTATGAGGGCACTGCTGCTGGGCACCAATGTATTATGGGGGCACTGCTGCTGGGCACCAATGTATTATGGGGGCACTGCTGCTGGGCACCAATGTATTATGGGGGCACTGCTGCTGGGCACCAATGTATTATGGGGGCACTGCTGGGCACCAATGTATTATGGGGGCACTGCTGCTGGGCACCAATGTATTAGGGGGCAATGCTGCTGGGCACCAATGTATTATGGGGCACTGCTGCTAGGCACCAATGTATTATGGGGGCACTGCTGCTGGGAACCAATGTATTATGGGGGCATTGCTGCTGGGCACCAATGTATTATGGAGGCATTGCTGCTGGGCACCAATGTATTATGGGGCACTGCTGCTGGGCACCAATGTATTATGGAGGCATTGCTGCTGGGCACCAATGTATTATGGGGGCACTGCTGCTAGGCACCAATGTACTATGGGGGCACTACTGCTGGGCACCAATGTATTAGGGGGCCCTGGCTACCAATGTGTGTGTGTCCTATCTACTGATGGGAGGGATCACTGGGGGGGCATTGGGGGGCAGGGTGTGGGAGGAGGAGGGCGCAGAAAAAATTTTTGTGAGGGGCCCCGTGATTTCTGATGGCGGCCCTGGGGGCAATTAACTACCCACCCCTCACAAAAGTCATAGCACCCCATTCCCGAATAAGCCGCACGGTTTGACACCTCATTCATGGGTCTACGACAGATGGTGGTTAATTGCCCCCTGCTGGCAACACCTATAACTGTCATTGGCCTACGTGTCCCAGCATCCCCTATCAGAGCTGAAGCCTGTAGCCCTATAACTGTCACTGGCCTACGTGTCCCAGCATCCCCTATCAGAGCTGCAGCCTGTAGCCCTATAACTGTCACTGGCCTACATGTCCCAGCATCCCCTATCAGAGCTGCAGCCTGTAGCCCGATAACTGTCACTGGCCTACGTGTCCCAGCATCCCCTATCAGAGCTGCAGCCTGTAGTCCTATAACTGTCACTGGCCTACATGTCCCAGCATCCCCTATCAGAGCTGCAGCCTGTAGCCCGATAACTGTCACTGGCCTACGTGTCCCAGCATCCCCTATCAGAGCTGCAGCCTGTAGCCCGATAACTGTCACTGGCCTACATGTCCCAGCATCCCCTATCAGAGCTGCAGCCTGTAGTCTTATAACTGTCACTGGCCTACATGTCCCAGCATCCCCTATCAGAGCTGCAGCCTGTAGTCTATAACTGTCACTGGCCTACATGTCCCAGCATCCCCTATCAGAGCTGCAGCCTGTTGTCTATAACTGTCACTGGCCTACATGTCCCAGCATCCCCTATCAGAGCTGCAGCCTGTAGTCTTATAACTGTCACTGGCCTACATGTCCCAGCATCCCCTATCAGAGCTGCAGCCTGTAGTCTTATAACTGTCACTGGCCTACATGTCCCAGCATCCCCTATCAGAGCTGCAGCCTGTTGTCCTATAACTGTCACTGGCCTACATGTCCCAGCATCCCCTATCAGAGCTGCAGCCTGTAGTCCTATAACTGTCACTGGCCTACGTGTCCCAGCATCCCCTATAAGAGCTGCAGCCTGTAGTCCTATAACTGTCACTGCCTACGGTCCAGCATCCCCTATAAGAGCTGCAGCCTGTAGTCCTATAACTGTCACTGCCTACGTGTCCCAGCATCCCCTATAAGAGCTGCAGCCTGTAGTCCTATACTGTCACTGGCCCTACATGTCCCAGCATCCCCTTTAAGAGCTGCAGCCTGTAGTCCTATAACTGTCACTGGCCTACATGTCCCAGCATCCCCTATCAGAGCTGCCAGCCTGTAGTCCTATAACTGTCACTGGCCTACGTGTCCCCAGCATCCCTATCAGAGCTGCAGTCTGTAGTCCTATAACTGTCACTGGCCTACATATCCCAGCATCCCCTATAAGAGCTGCAGCCTGTAGTCCTATAACTGTCACTGGCCTACGTGTCCCAGCATCTCCTATAAGAGCTGCAGCCTGTAGTCCTATAACTGTCACTGGCCTACGTGTCCCAGCATCCCCTATCAGAGCTGCAGCCTGTAGTCCTATAACTGTCACTGGCCTACGTGTCCCAGCATCCCCTATCAGAGCTGCAGCCTGTAGTCCTATAACTGTCACTGGCCTACGTGTCCCAGCATCCCCTATCAGAGCTGCAGCCTGTAGTCCTATAATTGTCACTGGCCTACGTGTCCCAGCATCCCCTATCAGAGCTGCAGCCTGTAACCCTATAACTGTCACTGGCCTACATGTCCCAGCATCCCCTATCAGAGCTGCAGCCTGTAGTCCTGTAACTGGCCTACATGTCCCAGCATCCCCTATCAGAGCCTCAGCCTGTAGTCCTATAACAGTCACTGGCCTACATGTCCCAGCATCCCCTATCAGAGCTGCAGCCTGTAGTCCTATAACTGTCACTGACCTACATGTCCCAGCATCCCCTATCAGAGCTGCAGTCTGTAGTCCTATAACTGTCACTGGCCTACGTGTCCCAGCATCCCCTATCAGAGCTGCAGCCTGTAGTCCTATAACTGTCACTGGCCTACATGTCCCAGCATCCCCTATCAGAGCTGCAGTCTGTAGTCCTATAACTGTCACTGACCTACATGTCCCAGCATCCCCTATCAGAGCTGCAGTCTGTAGTCCTATAACTGTCACTGGCCTACGTGTCCCAGCATCCCCTATCAGAGCTGCAGCCTGTAGTCCTATAACTGTCACTGGCCTACATGTCCCAGCATCCCCTATCAGAGCTGCAGTCTGTAGTCCTATAACTGTCACTGGCCTACATATCCCAGCATCCCCTATAAGAGCTGCAGTCTGTAGTCCTATAACTGTCACTGGCCTACATATCCCAGCATCCCCTATAAGAGCTGCAGTCTGTAGTCCTATAACTGTCACTGACCTACATGTCCCAGCATCCCCTATAAGAGCTGCAGCCTGTAGTCCTATAACTGTCACTGGCCTACGTGTCCCAGCATCCCCTATCAGAGCTGCAGTCTGTACTCCTATAACTGTCACTGGCCTACATGTCCCAGCATCCCCTATAAGAGCTGCAGTCTGTAGTCCTATAACTGTCACTGGCCTACATGTCCCAGCATCCCCTATAAGAGCTGCAGTCTGTAGTCCTATAACTGTCACTGGCCTACATGTCCCAGCATCCCCTATAAGAGCTGCAGCCTGTAGTCCTATAACTGTGACTGGCCTACATGTCCCAGCATCCCCTATAAGAGCTGCAGCCTGTAGCCCTATAACTGTCACTGGCCTACATATCCCAGCATCCCCTATAAGAGCTGCAGCCTGTAGTCCTATAACTGTCACTGGCCTACGTGTCCCAGCATCTCCTATAAGAGCTGCAGCCTGTAGTCCTATAACTGTCACTGGCCTACGTGTCCCAGCATCCCCTATCAGAGCTGCAGCCTGTAGTCCTATAACTGTCACTGGCCTACGTGTCCCAGCATCCCCTATCAGAGCTGCAGCCTGTAGTCCTATAACTGTCACTGGCCTACGTGTCCCAGCATCCCCTATCAGAGCTGCAGCCTGTAGTCCTATAACTGTCACTGGCCTACATGTCCCAGCATCCCCTATCAGAGCTGCAGCCTGTAGTCCTGTAACTGGCCTACATGTCCCAGCATCCCCTATCAGAGCTGCAGCCTGTAGTCCTATAACTGTCACTGGCCTACATGTCCCAGCATCCCCTATCAGAGCTGCAGCCCTATAACTGTCACTGGCCTACATGTCCCAGCATCCCCTATCAGAGCTGCAGCTGTAGTCCTATAACTGTCACTGGCCTACGTGTCCCAGCATCCCCTATCAGAGCTGCAGCCTGTAGTCCTATAACTGTCACTGGCCTACATGTCCCAGCATCCCCTATCAGAGCTGCAGTCTGTAGTCCTATAACTGTCACTGGCCTACGTGTCCCAGCATCCCCTATCAGAGCTGCAGCCTGTAGTCCTATAACTGTCACTGGCCTACATGTCCCAGCATCCCCTATCAGAGCTGCAGTCTGTAGTCCTATAACTGTCACTGGCCTACATGTCCCAGCATCCCCTATCAGAGCTGCAGCTGTAGTCCTATAACTGTCACTGGCCTACATGTCCCAGCATCCCCTATAAGAGCTGCAGTCTGTAGTCCTATAACTGTCACTGGCCTACATGTCCCAGCATCCCCTATAAGAGCTGCAGCCTGTAGTCCTATAACTGTCACTGGCCTACGTGTCCCAGCATCCCCTATCAGAGCTGCAGTCTGTCCTATAACTGTCACTGGCCTACATGTCCCAGCATCCCCTATAAGAGCTGCAGTCTGTAGTCCTATAACTGTCACTGGCCTACATGTCCCAGCATCCCCTATCAGAGCTGCAGCCTGTAGTCCTATAACTGTCACTGGCCTACATGTCCCAGCATCCCCTATCAGAGCTGCAGCCTGTAGCCCTATAACTGTCACTGGCCTACGTGTCCCAGCATCCCCTATCAGAGCTGCAGCCTGTTGTCCTATAACTGTCACTGGCCTACATGTCCCAGCATCCCCTATCAGAGCTGCAGCCTGTTGTCCTATAACTGTCACTGGCCTACATGTCCCAGCATCCCCTATCAGAGCTGCAGCCTGTAACCCTATAACTGTCACTGGCCTACGTGTCCCAGCATCCCCTATCAGAGCTGCAGCCTGTAGTCCTATAACAGTCACTGGCCTACATGTCCCAGCATCCCCTATCAGAGCTGCAGCCTGTAGTCCTATAACTGTCACTGGCCTACATATCCCAGCATCCCCTATCAGAGCTGCAGTCTGTGTCCCTTGCCATCTGGTTGTCAGCTCCCCATTTACCTTAGTACCATTTAGTGAGGTGATCCAGCAGCCAATTACAGTTGGGCTACTGTGATTGGCTGTAACCCATACAGCTAATCTGTACCATACAGGCACTCACACAGGGGATACAGTTAAGCAGCCCCATCATTCCCAACCCATTGGCCTTTATATTCCATGAAATCCAAATAAGTGCCTGTAACCCTCCCCTTGCTTTCTATGGGATCCCCTCTATTTGGGAGCTGCCATTCTTGCTACTCCCCCTATGTGCAGATTGATACCCCCCGGCCCATGTATTGGTACATTCTGTATAACAGTCAGGCTCTCAGTATCTCTTGCTAGTAATGATGGCATCACATGGGCTGGAGCAAGGGATTGTGGGAGTTCTAGTAACAGAGCTCGGAATTACAGGCCGTCTCTCATAGACTCCATTATAAGAAAATAATTCAAATTTTTAAAAATGATTCCTTAAGATATAATTACCCCTTATTGGGGGCAGAACAGCCCTATTGGGTTTATTTAATGGTTAAATGATTCCCTTTTCTCTGTAATAATAAAACAGTACCTGTACTTGATCCCAACTAAGATATAATTACCCATTATTGGGGGCAGAACAGCCCTATTGGGTTTAATTACAGTTGAAATAATTTTTGTAGCAGACTTAGGTAGGAGATCCCAATTACAGAAAGACCGCTTATCTGGAAAACCCCAGATCCCGAGCATTCTGGATAATAGATCCTATACCTGTACATATACATACTGTATTAGCTCAATATAAACAGCACAATAATGCCCTGTATTGTTATGTTATTTATATTATACATCCATATATCAATATCAACTGCCCCAATAACCTTACCCCCTGCCATTATTAGTATCAGTATTACAGCCCCCCCAGTGCCCATAACTCCTGTCAGTAATCGCATTGCTTGAGCCATTGTGATGTCACAGTGCAGGCAGCTGTATTGTGATGTCACAATGCAGAAAGCTGAGGTTGTTGCTAAGCAGCCTGGGATCGGCACATTCTTTCTTACGCGAGCAAGGTGAGTGGAGCTCCGGTTACATAGGGGGGACATTATGGAAATAAAGGTTTAGGGACAGATTTATCAGTGTAACAAGTGGGGGAAGGATACACCCCGCGCGACTGTATTTAATTCCCTACTACAGAGTGTAACATAGTGGGGGGGATATTTATTATAGAGAGCAATTTGGGAATAAGCCATATTTAAAAAGCTTTTCATGACATTCGCACTGTGAATAAAAATTCGCTATTACGTTTGTACATTAAATGCGCCAGTCGCGTCCGGCTTTATACATATAAACAGGGGCGGGGCAAATATGTTCCCTGTGCCAATCATTTCCATTGTAAGATCCCCAGGGGGAGGGGCCAATATAAATACAATACAGTATATACTATACATACAGTTTCCATTTCCCTACGGGGATTTATCACCCTACCAATTCTAATATATTTTATTGGATTCCACACCGTGTTGTCTTCCTTTTATTTATCTATATTGGTCGTCTTTTATCATTCGTAAATAGTATTATTTTTTTTTTAAATTCAGAGGTTTACCCCTTATGTAATAAAAGCCACTAAGCACTGTGTGCAGTAACTCATAGCAACCAATACATTGTTTTGGCTTTGTGACCAGTAAATGCTGCTGATTGGTTGCTATGGGGAAACGTAATTATGTTGGTTAGCGCCCCCCATTTTCTAAACGCTACTCCTCCTATAACTTTAGGGGTACAACACCCAAACTCCCCACACTTCTTCGCCTTATAGCAGAGCAGTTTGCTTGTGTTTTTCTAAGCGATCCCGCCCCACGTCTTTTTGTGGCGCCGCTCCGAACCCCCCAATTTTCCCATTGACTTTGACAGGGAAGATTTTCAAACTGCTGCCAATCTTACAGCTTTGAAGCTGCACCCCCCAAACTTGAATGGCATAGTCATGGGGTCAGCTTGAATGAAAAGATGATATATGTTGGATGCCCAAAAGTGGGCAGGGCTATGAACATCCAATCAGAATTTATCTATTGACTTTCAATGGGGAAATCCAACCTGCTGCCATTCTCACAGTATTAACCCCGGGGACCCCAAACTCTTCACAGTTGGTCACTAGGGGATTGCAGTTTTATTTGTAGAAAAAGGGGGCGGAGCCACCAACAGCCAATCCGATTTCACCTATTGAATTTTGTTGGCTTAATTCCAGGGTTCCCATTGGGTGACTATGTATTCACGGTTACAAAAAGCCGACAGCCAATCACATCTCATTCAGTGGCTTCACCTGTTTTTCAAACCGACATTAAAACACTATTAAAGAAAAGGGTTTGGTACAAGGCTCAAAAGTGGGGCCAAACTGTTTAATGTCTCTATATAAATAATAAAATATAAATAAAAGCAACCAATCGGATTACTACCGTTTGCACCAATGATGTTTCTCTCTCTCCGCAGAAAGAATGGCAGCGAAAATGGCGAGGCGCATACTTCGAAAAGTATTTTGTTGCCTCCCACTTTTTAGAAAAGTAAGGGCCTTTGTTTGACTCTAATATCTCTGATTTGGGTTTGCGAATAAAAGTTACCGATTTCCCAACGCGATCGTTACCATTTATAATCCGACTTTATTCTCTTTGTTTTCAGAAACGAATTGTGAAAGATAAAGAAGTTGTTATTCTGGTAAGGAGGGAACTGCCAAGCAAATATATTGTACCCATCCCAGTTTGCATTTCAGTATAATATCAAATACTTGGCTCTTTATTTCTATTAAATAAACTCTTTTCTTTATGTGAAACAGGTTCAACCAGAAGAACAACAACATCAACCCACTGAAACCATCTGCGAGGTAAGCAAAACGGAGAAGCTGCAAATATCTCTTTCCTCTTCTGTCTTCTTTCCTATCTATCTATCTATCTATCATCTATCTATCTATCTATCTCTCTATCATATATCTATCTATCTCTCTATCATATATCTATCATCTATCTATCTATCTATCATCTATCCATCTATCTCTCTCTATCTATCTCTCTCTCTCTATCCATCCATCTATCTATCCTCTATCTATCTATCTATCTATCTATCTCTCTCTATCTATCTATCTACCTACCTATCTATCATCTATCTCTCTATCTTTCTATCTATCTATCTATCTATCTATCTATCTATCTATCTACCTACCTATCATCTATCTATCTACCTATCTATCATCTATCTCTCTATCTATCTATCTACCTATCTATCATCTATCTCTCTACCTATCTATCATCTATCTCTCTATCTATCTCTCTATCTACCTACCTATCTGCCCACCTGTCTCTTTCCTCTTCTTCCCTTTGGACACAGACAGGCGCATACACAGTAAAGGGAAAAAGCAGCTTTTCATGTGTAATTGGCTTTTACCCTACTGCGCCTGTACCTGCCGGTGTATGTAGGCTCCCATAGTTGTACTGCCCCCCTACATTATATATATCCGCTTTGCACCCCTATACTGGCACACACAGTCGGCTCTAGCCATGTGCCCTGCCACATACAATTAATAATCCATTTTAAATACAGATTAATGCAACTGCCAAACCCATAAGGTCACTAGAAATAGTTTTGAGCTTTTCCAGCAAAGAGCCGACTTGATCTCCCTGATCTCATTATTCTCTTTTCTCTTAACCAGCAACCAGTTCCACCTACTGGGAATGTTGTCTCTCAAGTAGCGAGAAATAAATTGTTTACAACTGATAAAAATATGAAGTAAAGTTGCTTGTTTTTGTATTATGAAAGATAAATACCGTATAGAGGCCTGATATCTCTGTCTCTTACGCAGGACAACCCGGAGCAGATTGTGGGGCTTGGAGATAACACCTTCCAAGTAAGTGGGAAAGGCAATAGTGGAAAGTAACTGGTTATTTTGCCCTTTATCAAATACATCATTACAGTAGTGAATGAGTTAATCACACTTTTTTTTAATTCTTTAACCAGGAACAAACAGAAGATGAAACTGGCGTGGATATTCACCAGGTAAGTTAAAATAGACAAAAAAAAGTTCTTTAAAAAACCTTCCTTTGTATAAAGAATAATTTCTCTTTGGCTAAATAGGAGTATTCACCTGAGCCATCTGACTTTTCCAAATTCACATTTATTGATCTAACAAAGTTATCTATCTATCTATCTATCTATCTATCTATCTATCTATCGCAACTGCCAAACCCATAAGGTCACAAGAAATAGGTTTTAGCTTTTCCAGCAAAGAGCCGAGTTGATCTCCCTGATCTCATTATTCTCTTTTTTTCCTGAACCAGGAACCAGTTGCACCTACTAGTAATGTTGTCGCTCAAGTAAGTCGCAAGAAATACATAATATAAAACTGATAAAAATATGAACTAAAGTTGCTTGTTTTTGTATCATGAAAGATACGTTAAATACCGTATAGAGGGGTGAGGCCTGATATCTCTGTCTCTTACGCAGGAACCCCCAGAGCAGAACAGACAACAAACTTACATCTTTGATGAAGAACCTGAAGAATTTCATGGTTCTAATGAATCAGAGGAAGAGATAGAAAATGACGTAAGTGGAAAATAACTAAATCAGCAACAAATATAATAAGAATAATCCCGATATTGAATGACTTTGAATGTAAAATGTGTTTTTGTGTAATTGTATTTGTCTTTTTCTCTTAACAAGGAGGAACCTGATGAAGAACCTGAAGAATTTCATGGTTCTAATGAATCAGAGGAAGAGATAGAAAATGACGTAAGTGGAAAATAACTAAATCAGCAACAAATATAATAAGAATAATCCCGATATTGAATGACTTTGAATGTAAAATGTGTTTTTGTGTAATTGTATTTGTCTTTTTCTCTTAACAAGGAGGAACCTGATGAAGAACCTGAAGAATTTCAAGGTTCTAATGAATCAGAGGAAGAGGTAGATTATGACGTAAGTGGAAAAGAACTAAATCTGCAACAAATATATTAAAAAAAATCCCGATATTGATTGACTTTGAATGTAAAATGTGTTTTTGTGTAATTGTATTTGTCTTTTTCTCTTAACAAGGAGGAACCTGATGAAGAACCTGAAGAATTTCATGGTTCTAATGAATCAGAGGAAGAGTTAGATTATGACGTAAGTGGAAAAGAACTAAATCTGCAACAAATATATTAAGAAAATCCCGATATTGATTGACTTTGAACGTAAAATGTGTTTTTGTGTAATTGTATTTGTCTTTTTCTCTTAACAAGGAGGAACCTGATGAAGAACCTGAAGAATTTTATGGTTCTAATGAATCAGAGGAAGAGTTAGATTATGACGTAAGTGGAAAAGAACTAAATCTGCAACAAATATATTAAGAAAATCCCGATATTGATTGACTTTAAACGTAAAATGTGTTTTTGTGTAATTGTTTTTGTCTTTTTCTCTTACCAAGGAGGAATCTGATGAAGAAGAACTTGTTTATGAAGAAATTTATGAAGAAGTTTATGAAGAACTGTATGAAGAAGTTTATGGTTCTTATGAATTAGAGGAAGACTGTGACGTAAGTGGAAAAGAACTGAATCAGCAACAAATATAATAAGAAAATCCCGATAATGAATGCCTTTGAATGTAAAATGTGTTTTTGTGTAATTGTATTTGTCTTTTTCTCTCAACAAGGAGGAACCTGAGGAAGTAGAACTGTATGAAGAATTTTATGGTTCTTATGAATTAGAGGAAGAGGTCGATTATGACGTAAGTGGAAAAGAACTAAATCTGCAACAAATATAATAAGAAAATCCCGATATTGATTGACTTTGAATGTAAAATGTGTTTTTGTGTAATTGTATTTGTCTTTTTCTCTTAACAAGGAGGAATCTGATGAAGAACTTGTTTATGAAGAAGTTTATGAAGAAGTTTATGAAGAAGTTTATGAAGAAGAAGTTTATGGTTCTGATGAATCAGAGGAAGACTATGGCGTAAGTTGAAAAGAACTAAATCTGCAACAAATGTAATAAGAAAATCCCTTAGGATTTTCAATCAGACTCTTTTAACAAGGAAGCTCAAGGGGAAATAACGGCCAAGTGGCTGTGATGATGGCCACATTTGAGATTTCAGGTTTTTTGGGGATTTAAAAAATTCAAATGCTAATAAATCTGCCCCTCAGGGTGCTTTTAGGGCATTTTAATATCCAGGTGTAGGTGTTTAATTACTAGGGGTAATTACTACATAAATGTGGAGATATGCTAAATGGCTAGCTGAAATTACACCTATTATCTCACATTCATTTGTAGTTTCCTAGAATTGACTTTGTTAAACCAAAGATCTGCTCCGTAGCTAATATTATAACATTCTTCCCTTAGGTGCAAAACAACTGCATAAGACGAGTTATTAGAGACTAAGACCAACAATCTGCCCAAAGGAATTTCTATGATAGAATATTAACAGATCCAATGAAGAACGTATAAGCGCCAAAAAGGAATCTACCCCAGGCAGGATCTGTTACCAACCTGAAACTTGGCTCCTTCGATATGTTCCCAAAAGAAAAGGGAAGGGATGGAAAGGGTTGGGAACATCTGGAGCCAAATGCATCTACTTAATGCTATGAACCAGTTGTGTTCAGAGAGGAGTTCCAGTGACAACTCTCAAACACTTATCTGCCTGATATTTTTGGATGTATATGTACTGTACATGTATATTATATTTTGCTTGAGAAAATGTATATTTTATAATAAAAGTTTTATAAAAAAGAGAAACAAACTACAAAAATAAGGGTTTCTTTTTAATGAGAATTTTAATTTGGTGGCAGTGGACGAGTGTGGATATAATAGTGCAAATAGGGAAAGGAGGGATCTCTTTCTCTCTGTAACATAGTAATAGGTAACTTAAAGGTCCCCTTTATGCAAAAATTGGGATATGGTTAATGTTTTGGTAAATGCATATTCTTAAAATGTGAACTCAGAAATCCCCCAAATCTTAATAAAGTAAATTGCTGGTGGGAAAGCATACGTGGGTCTTGCTTTTCCAAAGTCGCCCGCAGTTTCCTTGTAAACAAAATGCTGCGTATGGTTTCCCACTAGTGGGTTACTTTATTGTCGATGGGAAACAGTCTGGGGTGGATTTGTTGCCCCAGTAGCCCAGATTTAACCCCGGATGACAAATCTCCCCACATGCCATTAGCCTTAAGTGCCGGGCATTCTATGTGGGGCAATTTGTGCTAGTGGTGTAACAACAACAGGGCTGCAAAATGCTCCTCAGAGGGGCCCGGCACGCACACAGCAGCCCCTGCCCGGCCCTCCATCCCCCCACGCTCATGCTGGCTGGGGATGGGGGATTTCTAACAACTATAGAGAAAACAGACCCCTATCCCACAGGCCCCCCCACATGCATGGGGTCTGCATCCTCTATAGCAGGGATCCTCAAACTATGGCCTGGTTAATTTACCCAGCCCCCTGCTGCGTCCTCACCCCTGGCAGCGGAGACAGAGGACTCAGCGGGGAGCGGGACAGGGGAGCTGAGAGGGAGGACAGACGGTGCTGGCAGAGAGAGGACTCATCATTGAGTGGGAGGGGGAGCTGGGAAGACAGACAGAGCGGAGGGAGCTGGAAGAGGGAGGACTCAGTGGGCAGCGAGAGGGAGTGCGGGGGCAGTGGGGGGGGGGGGGAGTGGTCTGTGGAAGAGGACGCAGCAGGTAGCGGGAAGGGGGAGCTGGAAGAGAGAGAATGCAGGAGTGGCCCATAGTTTGCCCCCAACAGTCTGAGGGACCATGGACTTGCCCCTTGCTTAAGAAGTTTGAGGACCCCTGTTCTATAGTTACCCCACTGGCTCGATGCCTCTGTATTTTTTTCAGAGGGTCTAAAGTTCAATAAAAATCGAGAAAACTTCCTAAACCCTCTCCCAAGCACTTGGATTGTTTTGTATTGAGCAGTGACTGCTAATGCAAAGCTGAAATTTCTATTTGGCCTTATACCCCCTTTACTTATACTGAGAGGAACAACTCACTTAGCAACTTAGGGACGTCTTATACTTAGCACTAGCCAAGGGGCAGTTATGTTGAATGAGCAAAATGATTGATATAGAACAATTTGCTTCCTCCATCTATTGCAGTTGTGGAACAACAGTTCCAAGGTGCATACCTCTGTTGTGGATGTGAGCGAGTTGCCACTTTAGAGGCTCGCGTTAGAGCTCTAGAGGAACAAGTTGCAACACTGCGTTCTATTGACAATCTTGAAAGAAGTCTCTTGCTAACTGAACAAGAACTAGCGGGGTCAGATAGTATGGGGGAGGGGAGCAAGGAAAGGATGATAGGGCAGTAAGCTGGGTGACAGTTAGGAAATCGAGTGTGGGCAAAAGAAAAAGGGAGGCTGCTCCAGGGTTTGCGCATCCCAACAGATTGCCAGATTGTGTGAAGAAGATGGTAGTGTGAACTCTGGACTGGCGGTTCTAGATGAGGCTGATCTCTCTAACAGCCTGGAGACCAGTTTCTCTAGTAGTGGTGGGGAGGAGAGCAGAGCTAGGCCTAAACAGATGGTGGTTATAGGGGATTCGATCATTAGGAAAGTGGACAGGGTAATCTGTCGAGCGGATCGCTTCAACCGGACAGTTTGCTGTCTTCCTGGTGCCAGGGTTCGGCATGTGGTTGATCGGGTCGACACATTATTGGGAGGGGCTGGGCATGACCCGGCTGTCTTGGTACATATCGGTACTAACGACAAAATGAACGGTAGGTGGGGGACCTTAAAGAGTGAGTTCAGGGATCTAGGCTCTAAAATTAAGCAAAGGTCCTCCAATGTCATTTTTTCGGAAATTTTGCCGGTGCCGCGTGCCTAGTTTAGGGAGACAGCGGGAGCTTAGGGAGCTAAATCCGTGGCTAAAGTCTTGGTGTAGGAAGGAAGGGTTTGGGTTCCTAGAGCACTGGGCTGACTTTTCTTTGGGGTACAATCTATACAGCCCTGACGGATTGCACCTCAATGGAAGGGGGTCTACTGTGCTAGGGGAGAGAATGGTTAAGAGGCTGGAGGAGTGTTTAAACTAGACAAGGGGGGGGGGGGTGAGCTAGATTCTTATGGGAGAGCTAGTGTAGATGGGGCAGTGGGACCAGTAAAGGGTTGTGGGGGAGGAGTGAGGGGGGCATATAGTTTATCAGATAAGGAGCTTCCATTGTTACAGGGAAACAGACTCATTTTCACCTTAGCTCTAACTGTCCTTTAGCTAATGTAAGCATCAGAGGGAGAAGTAATAATCTCCGCTGCATGCTGGCTAATGCGCGTAGCTTGTCGGGAAAAATAGGGGAGTTGCAGGCTATTGCATGTATTGAAAATTATGATTTAATTGGTATCACTGAGACCTGGTGGGATGAAAAATGCGACTGGGCTGTGAATTTAAATGGTTATACGCTTTTTAGGAGGGACAGAGGGATTAAAAAGGGTGGAGGGGTTTGTCTTTATGTAAAGTCAGATTTAAAGCCATGTAATAAAGACATTACCAATGAAAACGTTGAATCTCTTTGGGTAGAAATTTCAGTAGGGCTGAAGGTCACAAAGAAAATGATCATTGGTGTATGTTATAAACCACCCGTATAGATGAGGGGATGAGTCCCAGCTACTTTTGCGAATGGAGGAGGCTTCAAAATTGGGGTCAAGTTGTTATTATGGGGGACTTTAATTATCCGGACATTGACTGGAGTAATGGGGTGGCTAAGTCAGAAACAGCTAGTAGGTTTGTAAATATGCTAAATGACAACTTTTTATTTCAGGCGGTTCAAGAACCTACTCGGAATGAGTCTATTTTGGACCTGGTAATATCTAATAATACTGAACTCATCTCTAACATTTGTGTGGGTGAGCATTTGGGGAACAGTGATCACAACATGGTCTCCTTTGAGATAATGCTACAGAGACAGCTTTATAAGGGAGTAACTAAAACGCTCAATTTTAGACGTGCAGACTTTGCCCAGTATAAGGGCATCTCTGCAATGTGTCAACTGGGAAAGGCTTTTCATGGGGTTAGACACAGAAGGAAAATGGAACATCTTTAAAACATTGCTTTGCAAGTATACACAACAGTATATCCCCCTTGTAAGCAAGGAGAGGCATCGCAAAGCAAAACCTTTATGGCTGAATAAAAGAGTAAAGGTCGAGGTTGGTAAGAAAAAACGTGCTTTGAGGGCATTCAAGTTAGCTGGACAGCGGAAACTTTCATCAGGTACAAGGAAGCAAATAAAGCAGAAAAAAAAGCTATCAGGCAAGCTAAAATAGAGATGGAAAGGGATATTGCAGCTAGGAGTAAAAAGAATCCAAAATTATTTTTTAATTATGTGAATAGTAAAAAAATTAAGCAAGAAGGGGTGGGAACCTTATTATCACGGGGGGTACGTTGGTTGATGAGAACGGGGAAAAAGCAGAAATTTTGAACTCTTATTTTTCATCTGTCTATACATCTGAGGAGCCAGATAATGAAGGCTTCCCTTGTAATATGCCCAGTGCTAGTAATTTAGCTACTGACGCGTGGGTCACTCAGGAGGAAATTCAAAATAGACTTGAACATGTAAAGGTAAACAAAGGTCCAGGGCCGGATGGGATTCATCCCAGGGTATTAAATGAGCTGAGCGCTAGTGATTGCCAAACCTCTTCACTTAATTTTCAGGATTCGTTGAGGTCTGGCATGGTGCCGAGAGACTGGCGGATTGCTAATGTGGTGCCGTTATTTAAAAAAGGGATCTCGTTCTCAGCCTGAAAACTATAGGCCTGTTAGTCTGACATCAGTAGTAGGAAAGCTTCTGGAAGCGGGTAATAAGGGATAGGATAGTTGAATACATTGCAGTTCACAATACTATTAGTTTGTTGCCAGCATGGTTTTATGCGTAACAGATCTTGCCAGACTAATTTAGTCGCCTTTTATGAGGAGGTGAGCAGGAACCTTGATGCTGGAATGGCAGTTGATGTCATCTACTTAGATTTTGCTAAAGCGTTTGATACAGTACCTCACAGAAGGTTAATGATCAAATTGAGGAATACCTGGCCTAGAACATAATATTTGTAATTGGATAGAGAACTGGCTGAAGGATAGAGTACAAAGAGTGGTTGTAAATGGAACATTTTCTAATTGGGCCAGTGTGGTTAGTGGAGTAGACCGCAGGGGTCAGTCCTTGGGCCTTTGCTTTTTAACTTGTTTATTAATGACCTGGAGGGGGGCATAGACAGTACTGTTTCTATTTTTGCTGATGACACTAAATTGTGCAAAACTATAAGTTCCATGCAGGATGCTGCCGCTTTGCAGAGCGATTTGACAAAATTGGAAAACTGGGCAGCAAACTGGAAAATGAGGTTCAATGTTGACAAGTGCAAAGTTATGCACTTTGGTAGAAATAATATAAACGCAAACTATCTACTGAATGGTAGTGTGTTGGGGGTTTCCTTAATGGAGAAGGATCTAGGGGTTTTTGTAGATCACAAGTTGTCCAATTCCAGGCAGTGTCATTCTGTGGCTACTACAGCAAATAAAGTGCTGTCTTGTATAAAAAAGGGCATTGACTCAAGGGATGAGAACATATTTTTGCCCCTTTATAGGTCCCTGGTAAGGCCTCACCTTGAGTATGCAGTGCAGTTTTGGGCTCCAGTCCTTAAGAAGGATATTAATGAGCTGGAGAGAGTGCAGAGACGTGCAACTAAACTGGTTAAGGGGATGGAAGATTTAAACTATGAGGTTAGACTGTCAGAGGTTGGGGTTGTTTTCTCTGGAAAAGAGGCGCTTGCGAGGGGACATGATTACTCTGTACAAGTACATTAGAGGGGATTATAGGCAGTTGGGGGATGTTCTTTTTTCCCATAAAAACAATCAGCGCACCAGAGGTCACCCCTATAGATTAGAGGAACGGAGCTTCCATTTGAAGCAGCGTAGGTGGTTTTTCACGGTGAGGGCAGTGAGGTTATGGAATGCCCTTCCTAGTGATGTGGTAATGGCAGATTCTGTTAATGCCTTTAAGAGGGGCCTGGATGAGTTTTTGAACAATCAGAATATCCAAGGCTATTGTGATACTAATATCTACAGTTAGTATTACTGGTTGTATATATATAGTTTATGTATGTGAGTGTATAGATTGGTTAGTATAGGTTGTGTGCTGGGTTGAACTTGATGGACAATGGTCTTTTTTCACCCTATGTAACTATGTAACTATTGTAACTATGTAAACAGTTACACTCTGTACCCCTGATACCATCTTGCCTTACTATACTCACTATCCCACAGTTACACTCTGTACCCCTTGATTACCATCTTGCCTTACTATACTCACTATCCCACAGTTACACTCTGTACCCCTGATACCATCTTGCCTTACTATACTCACTATCCCACAGTTATACTCTGTACCCCTGATACCATCTTGCCTTACTATACTCACTATCCCACAGTTATAACTCTGTACCCTGATACCATCTTGCCTTCTATTACTCACTATCCCACAGTTACACTCTGTACCCCTGATACCATCTTGTCTTACTATACCCTATAAGAGGTCATATGCTGACTTAATTGGTACCTTATGCTGGTTAATATGACCTAATTGCGGGCTATAATCTCTCTC